>NC_056730.1:857707869-857790369 GCF_019279795.1 Protopterus annectens
CAGTTCTTAACAGAGTGCAGTCCTGTGTCCTCTACTGCTTGGAATCCGTTTAACCCCATTACACATACTTACTGAATGACTGTGGCTAACAGTGTTGACTGATGCCTGCAAATTGTGAACACTCATTGAATCTCTGTGGTATGTCACTATCCTGCAAAGAGGGTATTGTGAACACATGCCAATTGACATATTAATGGATATAAACTCCATGCAAATATACATGTAGTATCATTTAAATCAGTTAGACCTTTGTACCTGGTAAGTAGCACATCAGTCCCAACATGTGATGTGCATACTCAGGGTTGAAAGAACTGGGCACACAGACCTGGCCACACAGGTTTACATCTAATGTGCCTCAGATCTCCATGTCTCTACAGTGGCATGGCTCGATCATATGGCATAGCTGAGGCCACAGTCACCTGCAAGTGACATACTCCAAATACTCTTCCCTCAGCATGCCAGTATCCTAGTGCAATGGCCATTTGTTGATGTACCTTTCAAAGCAGTACTGGCAATTGCACACAACAGTATGGTCCCTCACAAGGCCACTTTACATCTTCAGTATATGTTCAATGGGGATCATCTGCAATGAGTGTTATTGTTACCTGTGGAATACAGATTACTCAGAGGTGATCTGTGCCTTGCATAGAGGGCAATGTGTGACCCTGCTTGACTGCATATGCTGCCTATCTGTAGGAGGCATAGTAGATAGATAACTCACTATAAGGACATTAACCTCATATATGATGTTAGTGCTACATGCTTGTGGGAGATATTTGTCTAGCAGACTTAAACACATCCTTGAAACAAAACCCTGCCTAATGGCACACAGCACCTCAGTGCACCTAAGCACATGCTATATGTAGGACTGGCTGGATGATTATCATCTCAACACAGGGCATCTGCCTGTGTCCCTCTTGGACTGGGACAATATGTGCTGATCCTGTAACTAAGGGGTATAAAATGTCTATGACTGTGAGGGCTGTATGGCCAGTAAACTAGTGAAGTTTACACATCCTGTGGTTCCATAACATGATGTAAAATGCTCTAACAGGCTCACGCACTATCATGGCTATATTGATGCTAGCACCAGTTCCAATCGCTGTGGACAGGACATGTCAAGGTAGATGGAAACACTTACCTATGTAATGGTATACACTACAGATCACAGTACGTGATGCACGCAACACACTTCATGTTTGCTAGTACTATAAATTTAGGAAATATTATGCTTGATGACATCAGCAGGCCTTGTTGTGATCAGTCTTTGGGGGGATGCATCACACACTACAAATAAAATACTGCAAAACCCTACCTATTTATGAAATATGGACACACACACACACACACACACACACACACACACACACACACACACACACACACACACACACACACAAACACACACACACATCAAGTAGTAAGATTAGAACCCCAACCTATTTAGTGTTATATACTGTAACTCACAGTACTTATCATACGTGCCATGGCTTAAGTCTGGTACTATGCTGTCAGTTGGTAGTCTTAAGGTGGATGACATCATCAGGCCTTCTAGACGATGGCAGTTTGGAAGTCAGCAGCAAGTTACAGGGCCAAAAAGTGCATATCCATTGCAGGTGAATAGCCCATGAGGGTATGTCAGTTGTTTTGCAGGGGGATATATACACACCTACATACCAAGTAACCTGGAATGAGATTAGAACCCCTACTTATCTAAGTCTTACATACTATAGCTTACAGTATTTATCACACACACCACAGCTTAAGTCTGATACTACACTATCAGCTGGTAGTCTTAAAGTGGATGATATCATTAGGCCTTGTAGTAGAGGGAAGTTTGGAAGCCAGCAGCAAGTTACAGGGCCAAAAAGTGCATAACCATTGCAGGTGGATAACCCATGAGAGCATGTCAGTTGTTTTTCAGGGAGATATACACATACACACGGTTTACCATTAAAATGTTGCCGTGCAATTGCATGGCTATGAAGTATTCGGACAACAGATGTTCGAATACTTCATATGTGTGCAGGCTACATGAGCGAATGTCTAATTTGCGAATGGACTGTGCATTCGCAAATATAATGTTTGCTCATGTAAAGGGATTGCAGTACAGTGCAGTTAGGGAAATACATCCCTTTCCTCACTATAGTGCGATCTCAGAGTTAGAATATTAAGTTAGGGGATGTGTGGGGGGGGGTGCAGGGGGGCTTGCCCCCTGCATAAATGGGATGTTCAGTGTAGAGATTAGGGAGTTACAGTAAGGGTGGCATTGTTGTTAATGCCGTAAAATATTGTTGTCAACATTTTCAGCATTAACAGCTGTTTTTCAACAATAGGGCCATTAGGTTAGTTGTAGTTTCAGAAAAACTCTTTAGTTATTCGAACTATTTTTATTTTTTATTTTTGATATATTGATAGTAAACCCACACAAACACACCCACCCACAAAGTGGGCTGAAGTGAGTTTAGAACTCCTAACTATCTAGTTTTACACACTATAGATCACAGTACTTATCACACGCACCACAGGTTAAGTCTGTTGTATATCTTATTGCAGGCACAATACTTGTGCATTACAGAAAGTAGGCTTGTGTTGAACAGCAACTGTGCCCTGCAGAGTGATATTGCTACATAATGCTATCTGTATCTTGTATTCTAGCAGTGAGTTAACTGTAATCATAGCTATGTGTGTACAGTTACCAGTATAGCCATATATGGCTGTTTGGACTTAGATATGCAAACCTGTGGGCAGGAACAATATGCCCTGTTCATGTGTGCATTGACAACATTATGCATTACACCACATACTCACCTGTGTCTGTCTACATGGTGACATCCAACAGGCACAGGTGTCTGTAGGTATGTGGATTATGTACTGTTGTGCCCTTAGTTTGGATCTTTTGAGCAATAGTGTAGATGTATGATAGTGCAGATTTACTCACCATTATTAGGGTATGTAGGACAATACAGACATCCACACAAACATATTTATGTAGATAACAGGGATGTATATGTAAATGTGCCTGTGTGTATGTATCATATGTATATGTGTTATGTAGATATATGGGGAGAGTCTATGTATCATTTTGATATATATAGCTATATATATATATAGATATATATATATATATATAGATATATATATATATATATATATACATATATCGGTATGTATCTATTTGACACTACATTGAGATAGATATACTATATATGTGAAAGAGAGATAGTGACAGATGGATTTTATATATATATATATATATATATATATATATATATATATATATATATATATATATGTCTGTATGTATAGACATACCTGTACATAGCAGTTCATTTGATGAAGGGGCAACAGAAGTGCACTCATTTTAACTAAGAGTATGGGCATACCCAGTGGGACTGTCAGTACTTATAAAGTGACTCCAGGCCACACCTGCCTGTATGCCAGTCCCAGATTTTGTGTGTTACAGACAATGATATCTGTCCCTGTTTCTGCAGTGCTACACTTCATTCAAAATGTCCAAAGCATTCCTCAGCTGTCTGCTGTACTTAATATGTGACTGAGGTTCAGAATGTTACACCACACATAGACTGACAGTCTCTGAAAACACCAACATAATAATACCTGGCATGCAAATGATGTGACTACTTCCAGAGTAGAACCACCAACATCATCACCCTGGAAGTAGAACCACCAACATCATCACCCATACTCACTTCCCTAGTCCACTGAGCCAAACAGGCTGCCAGACGGAGAGGAGTCATTCATCACACAATCAACAGCATAAATATGTACATTGTTATTCCTATGTCACATGTGACATACAATGTCTGATCAAGTTCTATGTTGCAGCCCTGAGATTGACTGGTCTCTTCTGATATACCATTGCTAACTTACTGTTAAATCAGTTATATGGGAACACTGCTGTGCTGGAAGTGGGGGAACAACAGCGCATGGTCTGCTGGAATAAACATGTGAGCCCACTGTTAACATCTCCCTTGACTAATGTAGTGAAAATTCCGACCATGAGGCCTAGTGATTATTAGGGAACACATACTGTTGGAGTGGGTATCTGTAGTTCCATGTGGATGTTACTTCTGTCCACACAGCTCACAATATTTCCTTGCATAAATGCAGCAGATCCATGCATACCATACCATATTGTAGTAATCCTTACAAGTAGTGTGTAGGTTAGAGACTTAACTTTCAAATGCAGTATTTGACAGAAAGGTAGTTCAAGGCTGTTGCTGTGTGATGCAAGCAGTACACAGCCAATACATGGATAGGTGCAGGTTGTGTGGGTTGCCTGGCATCAACAATTTTAATAAATGTATGTGAGTAGGAGTAAGGTGTCAGTCCCTAAGACCCTAGGTTGTCAGTGAATGTGCTATGCTTTGTCTCTAAGCTAAAGCCAGGGTGTACTGGGCATGCCCACATCTGCCTTCAGGGACATCATCAGGGGGTTCCTCCTCCGAGTCCTCCTGTGACTGTGGTGACCTAGGCACTGTTGGGGCGCTGTGTATCCCTTCCCTTTGCAGATCCTGCTGCAGATGTTTCCACAGGATCATATTGTGTAGCATGGCACATACTGTGAACATATGTGCACATGTGCCTGGAGAGTACTGCAGAACTCCACCAGATATATTGAGGCACTGAAACCGTGACCTCAGAAGCCCAAATGTTCCTAGTTTGTCCCTGTGTTTCATTATGGCATTCTTCCATGGGTGTGTGTGCATTTCTGATGGGTGTCATCATCCACTTTTCCAGTGTATAGCCAGCATCCCCCAGTAAATGGCCGTGTGGGATGTCCCCCCTAGTAAACATCTGGTACAGCTATGATGTGTGCTAGATATTAGAGATGTGATAACTGCCAGGGTTGCCAGCACACACATTCATGATAATCCCCTGAGCATTGCACATGACTTGGCAGTTGATGGACCAGTACCCCTTGCGGTTGAGTTAGATTCTACTTTCCTCACCAGGTGGTGACTTGATGTGTACATGAGTGCAATCTATGGCACCCAGTACCTCAGGGTAGTGTGTTACATGGTAGAGGTATTGCATATTGTTGGCCCTCACCTCAGGGGTGAGGGGGAAAGAAATGTGCTTACTGGCAAATGGTAGTAAATGTTGGAATTCCCTGGGTGCTGATGCCTGTGAGACCCCCATCATGTCCCCAGTTGGTCTTTGGAAAGCACCTGTAGCTATTATCCTAAATGCTACACATACCTTTGTTTCCACTGGGGTGGGTTCCCCTCTGTTGGCTCTAGGTCTGAGTTGAGGGTGGCAGAGCTCAATGAGTTTCTGTAGTATGTCCCTGTCCACCCTGTAGTGCAATCTCCAGCTCATGTAACTCCTGGAAGGTTATCCTGGGCCTGAACACTCTTCTCCTCTGTCTAGGCCTATTGTCAGCAGCAGCAACAGCACTGACTTCAGCATCTAGCACATACAAATGTTGCAGAGCTGCAGCAGCCCCTAGCATTCTCTCAGTCAATATTCCCAAGTCTGTACTCCAATGGTGCAGAGCATGGGAGAAAAATCAGATCATAGGGTGTATGCATACTTTATAGTGCTCTGCTGTAGGTGCTGACTGTGTGATTGGCTACTTGTGATGCATTCCACCTGCCTATTATATCATTAACATCATGTAATGGCCCTAGTTTAAGTTAAACAGGGGTCAAACCTAATTAATATGTCATTGGCATTTAGATACACTCAGCACTGTGGCATGCCATGCATATGTGTGCCTTATAATTAAAGAAAGCTTAGCAATCAGTGTACACACCCCTCCAGACTTCCATGCTCAGCATGGAGGCATGCTGAGTAAACACGCAGAAACACACAGCCCTTAGCTAAACAAAGCTTAGAAGTTAGTGCAGACAGCCCCCCTAAAAGGACACATTCAGCATGGTGGCACACCACGCAAACAGGTGCAGCTAATCTGAAATAAGCTTAGAAGTCATTGGACACTCCCTCCCTTGATGTTAGCTACCTTCTCTGCAAACACCAACATGGTTCTCTACCTAAACGAAGGAGATATGCAGACATGATTACACCTTTATGCTACTCAGTAACTCCACCTCATTTGCATAGGGATCCATGCTCACAGCCTGGAAACTACACACTTCATAGCCCTATCACATTAGCAACAGCACCAGAGCACCATTGTAGAGACTTCACACAAGGTCCTATAATACATTTCTGTCACATAATATTAATTTTGTTTTTTCCAATTTTTTTTTTATAAAGCATGTTTGTGCACTGCAGCACACTGCTCAACTATGCCCAGACTATTTAAAAAAATGAATTTATCTTATTTCCTTTAATTTTTTAGACACACAGGAGGATACTTTAATTCATATCTGTATGTGGTATGACATTTCTGTCCATATAGCTACATTTTACAGCCCCTTTTGTCTGTCTACACTCCTGTACACTGAATTTTTCCCTGTACACTACAGACACTGACATAGAGTCTGAAGAGCTGCCATCTTCTTGCTGGATTGCTCTACCTGATTCATTTACATGAGGTTCACCTGCTTATGAGGCGATTTGCATGCCACATAACTTCCCATGTTGCCCATGCATGCTGCTCAGCAGTGCTTACTGAATCTAAAACCTGTTTACTTTCGTGTAAGCAGCATGGTGCAATGACAACATGGTAAAAGCAAAACATGTAGGATTTATTAAATTCTCCCCACAGTCATTATAATCAGGATCTACACTCCCCCAGCAGACAGAGTAAAGCCCTGAGTCTGCCCTAGATAACCAATAAAATGTTTTATTCAAGTGTAACATACAATTAGCTTAGACTTTAGAATGGGCAACAAATCAAACACTTCACAGTATTCTGTGTTTACAAAAAGAAAAGATGGTGCCTGATGCCGTAGATAATGGGCTGGACTCAATACCCTACACAGGTCATTAAAATGTTGTGTGCATAGGGTACTGATTTGCACTTAGTAAGTGGCTCCATATAATGTGTAGAGCTGCATAAACATGGTAAACATCATGGCATTCTAATTACAACATAAGCAGCTGAATTGTATACTAATCAACCAATACTAGATAAAGGAGACATTCAACAAGCTATAAAGCAATAGTGTACACTTAGTGTAGGCTTTTGTCTTCTTTTTCCAAACACCTTTATTGAATTAACACTTGTGACATAGGCAAATTTACACTCATATAAAAGTAATCAAACTATATTAACGCAACAAACATTATACTTCACATATATTGCTATATATCATATAACCTAAGCAATATCACATAAATTGTTCAATTCCTGCTTTTTTTTTTTAAACAAGAAACATCTTCATTAAATCATCACTTACTACACAGGCCATCATACATTTATATAAATGAAAACATACCACACCAACACAATCCTTGCAAGCATTTTACTTCACAAGCCATATTGCCACACTCCCAGTTGCAAATATTATACATCACTTATAATCTACCCAATCTTTCTCACTCAAACATTACATAGCTCATTTAGGTCCTGTTGCTTTTTAGGCCTCATTCCTCCTTTGTATGTATCATTCCCATCATTCCCATTTTTTTCCCTCTGTAGTTTGTTCCTACCCTTTTCTAAAGATCTCAGTTCCAGGCACCTATTGGAATACAGCCACAGAAACTACACTAGAGGGAAAGTATGTTGGGAGCTGCTGGGCATGTGTTTGTGCAACAGGTTC
Source organism: Protopterus annectens (assembly GCF_019279795.1). Lineage (NCBI taxonomy): Eukaryota > Metazoa > Chordata > Ceratodontiformes > Protopteridae > Protopterus > Protopterus annectens. Next base: position 857,715,567 of record NC_056730.1, read on the forward strand.
AAGTCTACGCTGCTGCTGATAGACCTTAGGCAAGGAGGAGAAGGGTATTTAGACCCCCTTTAACTTTTCAAGTTCTGCATAAGGTGGAAATAGTAGAGTGCTACAGTGTGGATAGAGACACACTACAGGAACTCTGCAACCTCTGTTATCCTCACCTGTGATCAAGGGCAAACCAAGGGAAACCAATACATGTGGAGACCAAGGTATTTGTAGAATGTACATTATTAGCTACAGGAACATTTCAGGGGCCATGCTGAGGCATCAGCATCCAGGATCCTACGCCAATGCCTGAATGCTATGCTACAGCATGTCATTGATTACATACATTTCCCTAGTACCCTTGAGGAGAGAGTTAGAACAATGCAGGAGTTCTACCCCATAGCACACTTGGGTGCCATAGATTGCATGCACATTGAGATCAAAGCACAAGTCAGGGAACACAGAAAGGGGTTCCATACCATTAACTGTCAGGTCATGTGTAATGCTAAGGGAATCATCTTGAATGTATGTGATGACAACCCTGGCAGTTACCATGACTCCCATATCTAGCACAACTCACAGCTCTTCCAGAAGTTTTCAAGGGGTGCTATATCACAAGATCATTTACTGGGTGAAGCAGGGTATGTACTCAGACCATGGCTGATCAAGTCCATCAAAAATGTAGACACACCCACAAACGAATACTATAATGAGACACATGTTCAAACAAGAAATATCATAAAGTATGTGCTTGGGCTGTTGAAGTCACAGCTTTGGTACCTAGATACATCAGGGGGTACTCTGGAGTACAATTCTAGCACTTGTACCAAAATTATCACAGTCTGTGCCATCTAAACAATATCATCCTGTGAAAGCAGTTGCAACAGGAACACCAAGGGCTAGCATCATGTTCCATCACCACTGGCAAGGTCATTCCAGCCACACTCAGGTGAGGAGTCGGGGGGGGGGTTCCACAAGCTGCTGTGGGTGTAAGCAGAAGTGGCCATGCACAATATGCCCTTCCCTGGCTAAGAAGCAATGGATAGCACACATGCTCACCACCTAAGGGGTACATCTTTCATCCTATGTACATGCATACAGTAAAATCGATGCCAGGCAACATACAGAACTTTTACTTGCCCATGTAATGGCTCTGTACATCCAGCATCAATCAGAGGCCCGAATGACAACAGTTGTGATTGCAGGTCTATCAAGGTAAGTGCTGAACCTGTAAAAGACAAATGTGTAAAAAACATGAATGAATGGCAGATACCTGCATATTTGTACTTGAAAATGTACCTAAGTAGAATGTGAATGAGTTGCCCAGCAATGACATCAATATGTGATGTGACTGACTATGACATCAATATGTGATGTGACTGACTTATGTAATATATATTTATGCAGTTTATCAGCTAACATAACTTATTCATCTTAAATACCCAGTTCAGAAAAAATAGTCCAAACTCCACTTATCCCTACATTCTCACAAGTAAAGCAATAAGCATGACTGCCATATCAATGGTTTCAAGATAGGAATCACAACACCAAAATGCTGTAATAAATCAGAAAAAAATAAAACAAATAACATCACCAATACATATCCTAAGTACTCAGTTAAATATCCTCTCCTGTGCATCAGACAATATACATATGTAAAACTGAATCAAAAAGATAGAAACAAGGATATGGCACAGTTATCATCATTTGCACATGGATGGGGTTGGGAGGCGGGAGGCCCCTGAGACAGAATGACCTGCAACCCTCATTAATGCCTCATGTAGCTAATATGTGTGGGTGTCTGTATGTGCACTTCATGTGAAATGTGTGTGTGTGTGTGTGTGTGTGTGTGTGTGTGTGTGTGTGTGTGTGTGTGTGTGTGCATGTGCATGAACACAGGCAAGCTCTGTGCTAGCACTATGCTCTTGCATGTCAGACAGGTGTGAGCCATGAATGGTAGTGGTATTAGTTCATTGTTGTTGCTCCCAACAGTAAGAACTTCTCTTTTCTGCCAGAAGTTGCACTCTGTCATCCATGCCCATGGTCAGATGTAGTGGAGCTACCTGAAACTGAGTGATGATGTCTGTTGGATGAGCTCGCCTCACAAATATGCCTAGGTTCACAAACATGTGGCCTACCATGTCTGGGTGTGGACACCTGAACCACTGATGGAGCCATAGAAGTAGTGCTACTAAAGGAGAGGGATTGGGCATGGCCATGTCGGCTAACACCAGATGATGTTGCGGCCCTTTGGCCATGTGTATGCTGTCCCCCTCCCAGCAGATGTTCCATCACAGACACTACCCATTCCATCATGGCATTCATCCAATCCATTGAATCAGCCACAAGGTGGTGGCAGTCATGCACATCAGCTTGTGCCACATCTAGAACCCTAAGCATGTCCTCAGAGGCCTTAGTGGATCATGCTTGTGGCTGCATGATGGCCCTAAACATACATCTAATGGTATGTAATGACACAGATCAGCACCAGGTGGAGGGGAGACATCACCTCCTCAGAGCACCCCTACAAACCCTCCTGCATAGCACCTCACCCACTCTTTGGCTATGGAGAGAATCAACTGGCACTGAAACTGCTGTAATCACACTACCCTGATCAACTGTGTCACCCTCAACCTATTCATTGTGTGAGTCTCAGTGGAATTAGTATACGTAGACATACTGACTGTGTCTGAAGGAAATACAGCAGATGTGTGAGTCTCAATGTCAGTGTCAGACTCAACATCTAACCCCCTGACTGTGCCTCTATTTGGCCACCATCATCATCAGAGCCTACTGGTATTCCAACATCAGGTGGTAGGAGTCCTACACTTCCACTGTCAGGATCACCTGTGATAATAAGCAACAAACACAGGAATGAAATTACTACTCACCATAAATATTAACCCAAAATATCTGAACAAAAAGTAACACTGTTTGCACAGTTGCAAATGGTACAGCAATACAGACACTCATTACACACTTCTCACGCACACAGCTAATAATTATCTAAATAATGCTTAGTAAGAAAAAAAAGCAGCACTTTGCAGGAAGGATGGGCCTGGAAGAAATGAAGCAAGGAAAGGACAGCAATTAATTATCACAATAGGAATAACACAGGGGCAATGAATATACAATCACCTACATGTCCTGTAAGAAATAGCTCTAATTGAAACTTGTATGAGCCATCCACCCACACCCATGTCTACTGAACAACTCTCTTGTACTGTATTGATTTAGCAATAGTTACAGACAGAGAAGACATGTATCACAAGCAGTAGCAGCAAAATTATATTTTAGTCTACAAACCAATATAATGCTGCCATTTGTAAGCTTATCTGTAAGCTGCTCCTGGGATACACTTAGTCTCCCAGTCACATCAGCACCAACATCAAGCACATGGTGTGCAGGCTCCTTTGAACTGGCATGATCTCTAACAGTGGACAGGAGCTTCTTATTTGGTGTCAGTGGTGGGTCGGTAGCAGGACCACCTCTAATAGCCAGCTGTTCTCGGGCAACTGCTGATGAAATCATATCAATGGACCAATGCCATGCCTGATCATAATTGCAACCATGACTACCAACTGCATTCACATTGACAACTAAGTGGTTTCAAATCTCCTTTCTGGCACCCATATCCCCCGTCAGCCTCTATCAAGCCAGAAGGAGGCATGCCCCCTCAGAGCCAGAATTATGACCTCATTCTCAGCATCACTGAAAGGGTTTTTTGTGGATTTGTAGTCTTGGGTGCCATAATTCTATATGACATAAAGCAGAGATTGATAAAACACAGTAATATCACATACTGTAAGTAATGTATTTCCTCACAAAAATAATCAGTCTGTGTACCATTTGTCAGCATAAAGCACTTAAAACACATTTCTCATTTAGTTCAATAGAACAGTAGGTGGCTCCCCACCCACACACATGCACACAAGTGAAAGTTTGTACAAAGGAATACCACATAGGTAATGTATATGTTTTCAACAAAATTATAACCCTTTTGACATGTTTTCAACAGAAAAGCACTTGAAACACACTTCTCATTTTGGACAACAGAAGGGTAGGTGTCTCCCCCAAACACAAACAAATGTTTGTAAAAAACAAGGAATTCCACATAAGTCATGTGCATATACATAAATATAGATAGATAGATAGATAGATAGATAGATAGATAGATAGATAGATAGATAGATAGATAGATAATGATATGTGTTTTCCACACAATTTTCATAATTGCTACACATTTTCAACATAAGAGTGCTTGAAACACAGTTCTCATTTAGAAAAAACAATGGTAGGTTGCACTTCCACACATTCAAAAAATGTAAGGAGTCTGTGAAAGCACCCATTCTGTCAACATTCATATAGCGAAGACTAAAAATGAAGAAGTCAATTTATGAATTACAGACAATTTTAACTGTGCCTACCACTCCTGTGAATGTTGCCCTGGGCCATCTGAGAAGCATAACACCATTGTCAGCAACTTGTACATTCCCATTTTTTCACCAGTAGCATATGAAATTGCAAAATAAATGTTAAGAATGATAGTTGTGTAGAAAATATAACCTGTCTATCTTACAAATGTAAACGCCTGCCAAAACTGCCAATGCCAACAGTGAAGTATAAGAAGTGCATACAGATAAAAGTGATTTTTTTCCCTAGCTATATAAACACCTTTCTAACAGTTTATAGAATAAAAATGTCAATGAATAATAGAAGCATACCTTAGCAAAACAAATTTTATTATTTTATTTGTTTATTTGACATTTGATTACCGAGAAAGTCTGACTGGGTCCTGGGAGACACATTTTCAGCAGCGGATCTGGGAGAAAAGCTCTAAATACATGTAAAGGAGAAAATCTGTAAATACATGTAAAAAGAAATATTAATACAGAAGATAAGACAATAATGACAAAATAATATAGTAAATCATATGAAGAACAGAAGAATATTAAGTTACAGGTAGAAATTATTGCAATAAATATAGTGCTTTATTATAGGAGGAAAATAAGACCATAAGACACTAGTTATAATTTGATAGTAGTGACAATCAGTGAAACACAAGAGAAAAAGAACAGGGTAAGGGATAAAAAAGGAATATAGAGCAAGGGGTTGAGTAGGAAAGGAATGAGTGAAATATAAGAAAATAGAGTGAGAAAAATAAATGGTTGGAGTGTTAAGACAGTGGGTATGGAGAGTACAGAGAGAAGTTTAGGCCTATTACAGACAGTGGATGGAGAGCTAAAAGGTGGAAAGGGAAAGAAGAAGGGAGAAAGGTAAGGAGAAAAAGATATTGTGAAAAGGTAGTTTGGGGTAGTTAGTTGGCTTCTGTGCAGAGAAATCACCTTCTAAAAATACCAACAATCTTCTGCTTTGTCCAAATACACACAAATCTCATCATTTTCAACTTTTTTAGAGCTTAGATTTAACCCTCTGAGGACTGTGAAGATGTAAATGAGGTATGAACTCAATAGAATTGCTGAATTCCAAACATTTGACTTCATGTATCAGATGTAAATATAGTGTAGGCTCTATACCGTTGCTAGGTGCTAATTGCTTGCAACTGTGAATAATTAGTGTGAGTGAAGGAAAACACAGCAGCAATTCAGACACCCTTCACTGTAGTGGACATGTCAGTGAGAATTCACCTACAAAGTGTGAAACTAACTTCAGTGAGATTTTAAAGAAAACAAAACAGCACACATGTATACTTTGTTGTCCATAATAGCTAAACTCTCCCGCTTTTGCTGAAAACTTTTGTTCACTGTTATGCATTTTTATCCCACATTTAAAACAAAATGATAAAACACAAACTATAGACTGCATGTCTGATATTAAAGCAGAGATAAGAGCAGAAAGACCAGAATACAAAGAGAAGACTGGGCTGAATTTCTGTAAACATATTCTTAAATGTTTGTATGATCACGCTTTACTTTTAATATGTTAGCCAAACATGTACAATCAACTGAGAATGTCCAAGTGTATGAATTGTTAACCCTGGTTATGAAATGTGAATTGCTTGTATGCACAAGATTTTATTGCTCTCACAAAGCAGTGTTTGTGGCAAAGAGTGATAACCTATTGTAACAGTGTTTTGTAATTGTAATAGTCTGATGGTTCAAATCCAGAGCTAATTGTTTCAAATTTGTTTAATTTTTTTATCTGTTTATCTATCTATTTATTTGTTTGTTTATTTATTTATTGGCTTTACCATTTGTGCAGCACATGGCTTAGTGCAAACATGGTTAACTGGCTAAAAATGAAAAAAAAAAATAATGTCAGTTGTCTTATGAAGAGCAAACATACTCAGCAGGATTGTGCATCGGTCAGCTATATGGATGGTAATGACTGCAGAAATTAGACCTGTTACCTGACAGTCTTTGTAGCACAAGGTGTACATATGTTGAGATAAAAAAGATAGAAGATAGGTAAGTTGAGGTTGGAGTCCCATAGTAGTTACTTTTACTGCAGAATGGTCATAATGATTGTGTACAGAAATAATACATTTTTGCTATTGCCATTTACATTTGCAACACTGTCTGTCTATGATCAAACAGGGCTCACAACTTAAGGAATAAAGTATAAGATTTCATTTGGTTCTCCTTCCTTTTTGCAAACAGACTTAGTGGTGAGGCATGGCTTTCAGCACTCTGAACTGTACTGTGTGTGGAAAATACACCTGTTGCCTACCTTTCCTTGTGGAACCAGGTATAAGTGCAATTAGTTTAGGGTCAGTATGCAAGTAAGTCAGGGTTCTAATCCAGCCCAATCTAGTTTTTAGTTAGGATGTCCCACTGTAATCTTTCCAAAAATGTGATTATAAAATTAATAATGCATACCAATAGCTATGTACAGCAGGTTGATTGAGCATTGACATACATTTTAGGTATTATATGTATTATGCATGTAACTGGTTTTTCATTACAATGATGATATGTAATAAAAATACAGTTGCATATGTCTGATGGACACAATAGTTTGCAGACAATAATCTATAACTCTCCCATTACTCAAGTATAACTTTAATACAGAATGTATTGTGAGTTATGTACCACAAATCTATTAATAAAGTAATGTAAGTCTATACATTTCCACTATATTGTCAGATTATTACTCCTGAATCACATCTGAGAATGCATAAGCCAGGACCTTGCAATGTCACATACAGAGAGGCTTAATTTAAGTATAGCACAAATCCCTCTTTAAACTGTATTTGTGATGACCATGACTGGAAAGCACTTCTTCTGTGGCAACGAGGAATAATTACCTGGGTGAAATGTATGCATCCCTTTTTATATAAGTAATTTGAATCCCACATTGTACAAATTAATTTTATGAGTCCATAAGTCCACTCAAAATATGTGCCAAATCATCCCATTCATCCCTCCAAAGTCATGGCTTAAAGGCTAAGTCAGTTAGCATTTCAGTGTTGAGCACAGCACAAAGTGTGACCAGGTATAGCATCACATATGCCATATATTAATGCCAAATGTCAATTTATCAGTTTTGCTTCATAAACTCCCTTCCTCTTTGTTTGGCAATATTTCTCTTCTCTTACCATCATGCAAAAATTGGCACTGTTGTGCATGCTTGCACACTGGTTGTAAACCGTGATATCACAAATTGGCGGGAAAACACATGTACTGTTGTTGGAGGACCTTTGCAGACATGGCATGAAATAGAAAGAATGGTGCCAAATTCAGGTCAAAAAGGTGGGGTGCGGAGGTGTCAAAATATTTGTTGCAATCCTTGTAAAGCTCTACAACCAGGGACTACTGCAGGGGGACTATACAGGGTCTAAGTATAAGGCTGAGGCTTAGAACAGCCTAGCCAAAGCTGTATCCAGTGCAACTGTCATACCATACACTGGGTAGCAGTGCAGGCACCATTACAGTGACCTGAAATGGCACAAGCAGAAACAACTTGATCAGTGGCTGGATGAGTTTAGACCTGCTGATACCTCACAGCTGTGTAATTATACAGATAAAGCAACTTTAAATGTTATAGAGCTGCCAGGGATGGTGTGTGATGTCATAGAACTGTACAGATAAAGCAACTTTAAATGTTATAGAGCTGCCAGGGATTGTGAGGGATGTCATAAAAGTATACAGATAAAACAACTTTAAATGTTATAGAGCTGTCAGGTATAGTGCGTGATATCACAGAAACTGCCCTTGGTGCCCACATCAGTTATCTGTAAAGGTTGTTCATTAGAATGGAAAAGAGACTCCCATGCTAAGCAGTTTCACAGGAGCTGAGGAAGGGGACAGCGATGACAGTTCTGATGGTGAGGACTAGATTCTCACTTTTCCCACACTTGACTCGCATGTGCCTCTGGTGTCCCCTATGTATCCCCAGTCATGGTGTCCCTCAACCTTTTGTGTCCATCACCATCTCAGTGTCTGTCTTGTTTGTCCTGTCAGAACCTGCCTACTCACCTACCTTAACTACCTGACCCTCATGTTCCTATGCCCCTTCTCCAGCTTTCCTCTTTTCTTGAAATCCAAAAAAAGGGCACCGGTCCCACAAAAAAATTTACCCCATACATAGTTCTCCATTTCACATATGTGTGTTCTCGACACACTTGATTTGGTCCAATTGGCTAAACAACATTATTGCATTTTTGTCACCTATCTGTTCTGTGGTGACAGTTCAAATTCATCCAATTTTCTATACATGTTCACATTACAGTGTTGAAGTAGATATCTATGATTCGTTCTTAATTCCCTCTTGCAAATTCCTTTATTGCTTCTCCTTTGCTCTTCCCTCTGCTTGCCCGCCCATTTCAACAGTTTCCCATCAACCTCATTTTTACACCTTTAATCTGATCAAAAAATAGAATCACACACCAAACACGTGCAGAAATGGCCAATATAAAAGCCTTCACTTTTTGTCCTGTGCATTAGCTCGGAGTTTGGCTTCATGCACCAATGTTGAGTGGTGGTGAATGGCTCTAAACATCCTATGTCAAAATCTGGTGAGTTTTTGCTGTCAGACGCACTATCTTTGCACAATAGTGCTTAAACTCACAGTGCTAAAGGAACACAGAGTTAAACAGAGTACATGTACTACTTTGAAACCATTACTCTGACAGTTCTTTAGACTGCTAAATGCAACAAAATCCAACTTCATATGTGGAGTGTTGATATAAATCACTTCACTGATGATTTTTTTTTGCCAATAGCATCAATGGTTCAATTCCAGATGCAGCTGATTAGTGTGATGTTATATGTGTAGGATATGTTTAATCACCCACATCTTAACATTTGCCACAGTTATGAATTCTTATGAATATATATTGAATACTGGGCAAAAATGAATATTTGAGGTGACATCCATCCCCAAAACTATCACATATTTATCCAACATTGTTCTGCATGTCATAAGCATGTTGTCCCTCTCCTAACACTTCTTTATCCCCATGCCAGTCCATTCATGCTACGCAGCATAGCATAGCACCTTAATAATGAAAACAGATCATAAACATGTCCATGAATGTTCCATTAAACCAAACATTGCTATGTGAATGTTCATCTCTTCTTACATTAATTTCTTCCCTCCCACCTCCCTTTATGAGTGTGTGTCTATTATGCTGATGGATGTACAGGTCATCTCATGGTTTCTGCATACTGACATGACTCTGCTGATGGATAATACAAACATGTTACATTGATTCAATAGTTTATTAGTGCTCCTGTAGTGTGTAAGATTTAAAAAATCTGCTGTATGATTCTCTTTGTGTCATATTCAGGTGATTATGAATGACATTTTCATCTAATATGATGTGGAAACTGTCTTTATTGCAAAGAAGCATACTGCATACACACATTTCAGGATATCTAGCCATACACAAATACTTAACATATTTGCTCATAGGGTCATAGGTTCATAGGTAGGTACTAGGCTATCGGTCCTAGGGCCTATACAAGCCCAGCCAAAAAGGTACCCTGGCTTTTGCCACCCAAGAAAACTATTTTCCTGTGCCATTGTCAAGCAGAGCCACAGAAGTGATCCCCAGGGTGTCTTTCCTATCTCCCACCTAATCAAGATTTTTCTTGAAGAGTACTAATGAGGAGCTTTGTTTGATATAGATAGGTAGTTTATTCCAGAGTATGGGAAGTCTCTGGGACAGGAATCTATCCCACCGGCATGCGGTGACAAGGTTTAGGTCCCTAGAGCATGTAGCTTGGAGGGATTGGGATTTCTTTAAGTGGACCATGTCCAACAGCTCTGGGTTTGACATAGCTTTGTATGTTAGGCAGAGATCACCTCTGAGTAGGCGATATGCGATGGAGTAAAGCTCGGGTTTTTTGGGACAGTCTGCGTAGGGCATCTGTTTGAGGCCGGTAATCCTCTTTGTGAGGTATTTCTGCGGCCTTTCCAGTTGTTGTAGATGTCTTGTGAGGTACATACCAAAAAGGGTGTTGTACTCTATAATGGGTCTAAAGAGTGATGAGTAGAGGGGAACAATGACCTCTTTTTTTTAGAAGTTAGAAATATATACATGAAAACATGTTGACATACGCTTCAACCTATGTAAAACATCTAGGATACATTTTAATGTTTAATGCGTCGAGATTTTAAAAAAAGGTTTTAAAGAAGTAATACCATTAAGACTGGGATATCTCTCAGCATTAAGTGAGAGAATCCATTTCTGCTCAATACTTTCTGTTGAGTTCTCAATATCACCTCCTCGAATGTTTGGATGGATAACCTGGATGGCAAAAAACTTAAAAACGTGTAGAATCAGTCTGTTTAAGATACTTTGCCAGAGCATTAGTTCTTTGCCATTGCTAATATCTCTAATATGTTCAAGGATCCTGTCCTTAAACATCCTATTAGTCTTAGCCACATAATATACAAAGCATTTCTGACAAAATGATAAAGTCAACATACGTCTTGCTAGTAATAGTAAATTTACATGTGGGATGTGTAAATACCCTGTTTGCATTCTATTACATAAATATTGTTTTAAAGACTTATTGTTTCAAGAGCGGACAGCACAGCAAATGAAGAGAAGATGCCTCTAGATACAGGTTTGGTAATTAATATCTCTTCACTGACTTTGAATCAAGAACAGATTAATGTACTGAATAGAGGCCTGTCTTTTGTTCCTTTAAAATGGGCAGACTCAGCAGAGATGCTGAAAGATCTTAGACTTCTTGGCAGGAGTCTTTCATTAAAAAATATTTACCCTGATAATAAGAGACTGAATAATGATAGTATTTCAGCGTATAAAATGCCAAGTACCTTTGTCCCTGTACTCCATCCAGGGATACAAACCTTTATTAATGTATGTGAGACTGGTTTCAGAGAATTATCTGTAAGAGGAACTAAAAGTATTTTTTGCAATTTATCTGGTGATGAATATAAGGCATTACAGGAATTGAAGAATATGCACTCTATTGAAGTTAAACAAGCTGATAAGGGTGGAGGGATAGTTGTACTCGACAAAGAGCTATACCTAACACAAATGTCATGTTTATTACAAGACACACATACATATAAACATATTACTAAAATAGTAGTGAATGGAGTTATAGATAGAGTATCCTTTTTGATTTTTGATTTATTAATGACCAGTTTAATAGACGAGCAATTGTTTAAGTTTTTCAGCATTGGATGTCCCACTATACCTAAAATATATGGTATACCCAAAATATACAAAAACATTGAGGCACCACCTATGAGGCCCATTGTATCTGGAGCAGGTTGGTGTATGGAACCACTTTCTATTTTTTGTTGAAAACAATTTGCATCACCATTTAGATGGATGCTATACCATACGTAGAGGCACTAAAAGGTTTCTGGAAAGACTACATGACAGGATAACAACCATAGAGGGTGATTTTAGTTTTGTCACCATGGACATAGAATCACTATTTATATCTATACCAAATATTTGGGGAGTGGAAAAGTAAGGGAATTTCTCACTTTAAATAAATGTTATGAAAATGAGAAAGTCCAGCTTATTTGTAGTCTCATAGAAACCATTCTAGAAAATAATGTTTTTGTATTCCAGAATGATTTTTTTCTTCAAAAGGTTGGCGTGGCTATGGGCATTGCATGTGCAAACAGCTATGTCAACCTAGCTTTAGTTAGCTGGGAACAAAATCATTATTGGCTGGGATTAATCCCTTCTTGGAAAACATTTTGTGGTACGTCCAATTTGTGGATGATGTTTTTATGTTGTGGAAGGAGGACGTAAGTGAACTCACCCAATTTGTGAGTCATTTACATACTACCACCGATTGTTTAAGGTTTACCTATCAATATTTTACAATGGAGATAGACTTCTTAGATGTAAAAGTTAAGAAATCTGAATTGAATGAATTTAGTAGTAGTATATATAGAAAACCCACTAGAAAAAATGCCTTATTACACAAAACAAGTATGCATCCTAGGCATATTCCTAGGAACGTACTTAAAGGACAGGTTTTTTAGGGTTCTATGGCTACTCAATAAAGATGATGAAGCAAAGGTAGCCTTAACAGATATGAGGCTTGAGTTTTTTGCAGAGAGGTTATTCTCAACAGGAAATTGACCATACTATAAATGAAGCATGGAAACAATGACAGAATAAATGTAAACCTTATTTAACAAACAGCACACTCAATGAATGTGATGAAACTCCAGCTCCAGGTGGCAATGAGTTCAGGGTGGTGTTTCAATACTCAAGTGATGTGAATGAATACACACAAATTATTAAGAGAAATTGGCATATATTACAAGAAGTACCTGGATTGTTTAAAAAAAAAATGGCGATGCTCCACTGTTCTGTTTTAGAAACAATAAGTCTTTAAAACAACATTTATGTAATAGAATGAAAAAAAATAGATGTTTTCAGTCATGCGTATAGGCACCTTTCCTTGCAGGTGATGCTCTGCATGTCCATACATTTATAGTAACAGGGTATTTACACATCCCACACATAAATTTACTATTACTAGCAAGACATATGTTGACTGCAGATCTGAAAATATTGTTTATTTTTAATTTTGTCAGAAATGCAGTGTATATTATGTGGGTAAGACTAATAGGATGTTTAAGGACAGGATCCTTGAACATATTAGAGATATTAACAATGGCAAAGAAACTAATGCTCTGGCAAAGCATCTTAAACAGACTGATTCTACACATGTTTTTAAGTTTTTTGCCATCCAGATTATCCATCTAAACATATGAGGAGGTGATATTGAGAACTTGACAGAAAGTACTGAGCAGAAATGGATTATCTCACTTAATGCTTAGAGATTTCCCGGTCTTAATGGTATTACTTCTTTAAAACATTTTTTAAAATCTCGTTGCATTAAACATTAAAATGTATCCTAGATGTTTTTTATCAGTTGAAGCATATGTAGACATGTTTTCATGTATATATTTCTAACTCCTATTTAGTCATATGTATAATATGTATAGATGGACACATATAATTTTGTATGGAGAGATAGCACTTGATTATAGAGTTAGCTTGGTATCAATAATATTTTATTATGAATACTTTGCAGTCTAAATATTGCAAGTTTTATATGTTAGTAACAAATGTAGGAATTTAATTTTAAAGTTACTAGTTATCATATTTTAAAAAGTTTTTAAAGTAAGATCCCTATGTTTTGTAATGCTTGTTAAAGCAGACATGTGATTTACAGGTCAGCTGATGATTTCAGACAGATTATAAAGCTGTAGTGATTTTTATTTGTGTGTCTGATGAAGCAGCGAGTGTGGTTGCGAAAGTGCTAACCTTTTTCTTTATTTTTCAATAAATGCACTGTATGTTAGCTTTGGTGCCGTTTTTCTTTTAGTTTATTTATTTCCTTATCTGCACCAGCCTTACTTTGAGTCATTTTCTTGTCCTTTATCTGTCTCAGTGAGGCCCTTTTGTAGGATGTCCACATTGTTAGGAGTTTTGATTATGACTCCTAGTTTGCAGTCATCTGTGAACTCCATTAGCCAAAGACCTTCTGTGTTAGCCTATACTTTAGAGAAGTAGATACCAAATAGGAGAGGACCCAGGACTGAACCCTGTGGTACTCCACTTGTCACTGGTTTGAAGTCAGATTTGGAGTCTGCTACTTTCACAGTGTGGGTTCTGTCCATGAGCCAGTTGGCAACCCATCTTGTGACATAGGGATTTATACCTAGTTTAGTGAGTTTATCTATAATTCCAGAGTGGGGGGTGGTGTCGAAAGCCTTGGCAAGATCTAGATAGGCTGTGTGAACCACCTTCCCCTCGTCTACGGCTTTTGTGACTGCTTCAGAGAAGTCTCTCAGGTTTAGGAGACATGATCTGCCTTTTAGAAACCTGAACTGCGTGGGGTCCAGAGTTTGGAGATTACCGTTGTCTTTGTTTATAAGTTCCATGATGATAAGTTCCATGGTCTTGCAAACCAGGCTCATCAGGCTAATGGGGCATTAGTTCCTGGGGTCCGTGGTATCTCCCCCTTTGTGGAGTGGGATAACCATCACTGTGCATCATTCAGTGGGCACAAAGCCTGAGGTGAGGCTATGATTAAACATGGTACTTAGGTGGGGTGGCAGTTCATTCTGTAGTTCATGTAGAACGCAGCCTGGGATGTTCTCTGGTCCCATGGATGGTGTGTTCTTGGCTTTGGAGAGTGTGTTTTTTTTTACCTGTGTAGCCGTGATTACAGGAACTTTGCATTCTTCCACTATAGAGATGGGCCTTTAGGGGGTGAGAGGGGGGTAAAGTTAGCACTGAACCTATCTGCCAGGATGTTGGCAATATCAGTTGGGTCTGTATATTTAGTGCCATTGTGCTGTAACTCAGAGCAGATCTGAGTGTTGCCATTGAGATTCTTGACATAGCTATAGGATGCTTTGTGGTTGTCTTTAGAATCAGTGGCAATTTTGTTTTCGTAACTAGCTTTGGAGGATTATATGAGGGATCACAGCTTCTTACTGAGGCTGACAGGGAGCTCCTCCACTCATAGGATTTTACTCTCTTTTGCAACAGTTTCTTCCTTCTGTTGTACAGTTTGTTTATGGCAGGGGACCACCAGATTGGCTTCCTTTGTTTGGAGGATAGCATCTTGGTTCTGTTTGGGATAGCACAATCCATGCACTAATGTAAGTGCTTATAAAGTGCAGTTGTGTAGGACTCAGTAGTCGTAACTGTATTGTCCATCTGCATGGGTGTCATGACGTTCACCACTTCTGTCTTAAGAAGCATGAAGTTGGCTTTGGAGACATTTTATACCATGGTTTCCTTAATGGGGGTGGGGGCAGGATGTGGATATCTGGGGTGATTAGCTGATGGTCAGATTAGACCAATGAGGCATTGACTTCAGGTGTGGAACTCATTGTTGGTAATGACTAGATCTAGGATATTGTTGCCCCTGGTGGGGGTGTGGATAAGTTGATCCAGGGCATTGGAGTTTATGAATTCCAGAAAGTGTTGAGCGAAGGAGTTGGTACATGAGTAGTTTTTCCCAGTTAATGTGGAGGTAATTGAAATTGCCCATTATTAGGGTGTTTGGTTGAACCCTAACCCTGCTGAGTCATAATAATCCTTTAAAAAGATATACAAGCCCTTGCCACTTCTAGAAAACTGTACACATGATTAAATTGTGATTTGCAGTGAGGCATGCAAAACAGTTAATAGTTGTGCAACTATATAGAGGTAGCCATTACTGATAATTTGTTGGGAAGACACATACTTTAGTGAAGTCATTGATAATCACATTTGCAGTTCTGGTCACATTTATTTAGCCAATGCCATCCTGACATTATTTGTGAAAAAAAGAACAATCTGAATTTGAATTGACTCACCTGTGCTCTGACCAAGAGCACTGTGCTCTTAACACACTGCGCCACAGGGAAAGCTAAAGAGAAGGTGCATTTCCACACTCAGTACTGTCCAGAGTACTGATTGATGCATCTCACTACTAAGCCTGTTTGTGTGAAAGTGAACAAAATTGCATTTTACACTTTTTACCTTGAGCATGGAGCCATGTTTGCTTGGTACTTAACATTGTGCAAATGGGGAAGGCAATGACAACACTTACTAATGTAATAAACTGTGGGCACAACACTTTAAATATATACTGCACCATTAACATCACAGTATCTGTCAGCAATTTTTCCCATAGCTTATCTTGCAAACTACTTCATACATTCAAGTTCAATTCATGAAATGCAAATCATCCAAGCTCTAACACTTTGTCATTATCTGTGCAAATCAGTTTTTTGGTGATGCATTATATAAAGAAGTATTTAGCATGGCTCACTCTGGTTAAACATAAGGGCATGGACCTGTGTGCTTGACTGAACACAGACTTTCTGATATTCATATGTGCAGTGCAAATGATATATCAGTGCCTGGGCTATTGTCAAGCAGACTACAGAAGTGAAGGACAATAATTGCATTGTTACATTTGTTATGGGTTTATACTGACAATGGTCATTGGTCATCCATTATCATATCACATTGATATTTTCATTAAATTCTGTTAGTGTGGGCATCAATTCATCTGAATATGAAGACACATACCTGCACCCTTCCAGTACTGCTGTTTCCAAAATGTGTGTGTATCTGTGTGATTAGGTATCTGAGTGTATTATCTAAAGAACATCCTGAGAAATAGGTACCATATGGATCAGTTCTGCAAGATGCACTCATGACAGCTTCTTTAAAAAACAGGTTACAAGGATGTATTTAAATTTCAATTTTGCAAAATTGCAATCAAACCTTCATATCCTAAGTTCTGCCTTTGCACACAAGTCTCCTAACAGTATATGTTACAGTGACACTATTATGATGTCATCCTCTATAAAGACCACTGTGACAAAGACAAACAAAGATGTCTGTGATGGTGTCAGTGTTTAATAATGTGTACTTTAGCTTGTATATCTAGTTAGACAAGGGATTGAATCTTACAACAGTCAACTTGTGTGTCTGTTTGTATATCTTAGTGTGTGTGCATAGTCAGAAGATCCTGAGTCCAGGTCCTGCTGTGCTCAACTATCATTTAGAAAATATTGATACATGACCCCACACCAATTTCCTACAGTTCTCACGCCATCATCTTCTCACCATAAGTTGATGATGTCATCCTTTATAAAGTACTATCTGACACTGCTAATATCCAACTGGTGCTGTGGCACTAGTGTTAAGCACTCTGTACTGTAGCTTGTGTAACTAGTTAGGTAGTGGCTTTAACCTCAGGACAGTTAATTTGTGTGTGTGTGTATGTGTGTGTGTGTGTGTGTGTGTGTGTGTGTGTGTGTGTGTGTGTGTGTGTGTGTGTGTGTGTGTGTGTTTCTATTACTTGATCGAATGTTTAGGTTAGCGAATACCTAAACGTCTATCTGGTAATAGTGAAAGCAAAAAACGTGAATGGCCGATTTACCGCAGGGAAAGAATTCCCTTGGCCATTATGCAGATTTTGCCTCTTTCCCCACTGTAGAGTGATCTCCGAGTTGGTATATTTAGTTAGGGGGCTGTGGGGAAACAGCCCGACATTATTTTGGTTTAAATCTTTTTTTTTTTCTCGCTGCCAAGGGAACTCATTCCCCAAGTTAAATCAGCCATTTGCTGTTTTAATTTTTCGATATTACCAGGTTAACGTTTAGGTATTTGCTAACCTAAACTTTCAATTGGTTAATATAGATGTGTGTGTGTGTTTGTAGTCAGAAGAGCTTAACTCTAGGTCCTGCTGTCTTTTCTCAAGTATCATTCAGAAAATTCTTTTACACTGGTACATGACTCAATTTCATACAACCTTTCCCACATCATCCTCCCAGCATACACTGGTGATGCCATCCTGTATAAAGTGCACTCTGGCACTGCAAATGTCAGACTTGTGCTGTGGTACTAGCATTAAGTACTGCTTTCTCTAGCTAGGATAACTAGTTAGGTAGTGATTCTAATCTCACAGTAGTTAACTTGAGTGTGTGTGTGTGTGTGTGTGTGTGTGTGTGTGTGTGTGTGTGTGTGTGTGTGTGTGTGTGTGTGTGTGTGTGATCATTTAACTATCAGTCTGTAGACAATTTTGCACAAGGTTGTTAGTCCACATATGTATTACACAATCCTCCAACATCATCTTCTCAACATACACTGCTGATTCATTTCCTATAAAGTACAGTCTGATACTGTACAAATTAGACTTATGCCATGGCACTAGTGTTAAGTACTCTTTTCTCTTGCTTATGTAAGTAAATAGGCAGGGGGTCTCATCTCTCATAGCAGTCAGCTTGTGTATGTTCATTCAACTATCAGAGTGTAGACAACATCTCATTGGGATGAAAGTCCGCATTTATGTCGGACACTCCTCTAAAACATATTCTCAGCAGACAATGATGATGTCATCATCTTTAAAGTGCACTCTGACACTGTTAAAGTCAAACATCTGTGGTGGTGCTAGTCTTACATTATTTAGATAAAAACCTCGTGTACAGGAACGTGAGGGCCTGTAAAACTCAACACTGCTTGTTCGCAAAGTCACAAAAATACTGCATTCCTCTGCAGACACCAGCATGTAGTACTAAGCAGCAATGGCAAGTAAAAAGCAAAACCAGAAAGCAGTCCACAATGTCCAAAATGATAAAAAACCTTCTTTATTGCATGCAGTAGTAAGCGCTTTCACCAGAATGGCTTCCTCAGACTGTAGCAGCATACACATCACACAGTCATTAAGCCGAGGAGTTAGTTACTCAAGGACAGGCACATAAGGCGAATGTTACAGTGAATGTACCTATTTATTATACTAGTGATGTAACCAATATAAAATATATTATAGAAAAATATTGGGATGTGCTCACTGTAGATGAAGATGTTTCTGAATTAGTAGGAATAAGACCTAGATACACATACAAGAATAAGATGAACTTGAAAAGTATGTTGTGTCATAAGGAAGGTGTGAGGTACATGACGTCGAATTTTAATACGGTTGCATGTGGTAGTTGTAATCAGTGTAGTTTTATTAACAATAGCAATATATTTGAACAGCCTGTTACTGGACGTATATTTTCTTTTTCCACAGGGACTAATTGTAGGTCAGTAAATGTGATTTATCTCGCTAGTTGCACTGCCTGCCAAGCGTTTTATATTGGCAAAACCAATAAGCAGTTGAGATTGAGAATTAGGGAACATCTTTATAAAATGAGAATAGGTGATATCACTAATGCACTAGCGAAACATCAGATACAGGCAGGGACTACACATTCCTTTACCTTTTTTGTCTTACAGATTATTCATGACACTATGAGGGGTGGGGATGTGGAAGCTTATACACTTGAGATGGAACTCAGATGGATTATAAGGTGCAGAGCTGATTCAACCCCAGGGTTGAATGATAAAGTTAGTCTACAACCTTTTTTGAAAAGAAGGAAGTTAGGTAAAGCTGTGAATAAATAAAATTAAATATAAAATAATATATATAATATATTTTATTATACAGTCACTTTTGCTTGTTTTTAATTGTTTTATCTATGTTTTATAATGGGTGTTTTCATAGTAGAAGCTTCATGAATATTTTATTGTTTAATTAATTGGTTTGAACAACACCCTGTTGTTAATTGTTGAAGCCATTTAATGACTGTGTGATGTGTATGCTGCTACAGTCTGAGGAAGCCATTCTGGTGAAAGCGCTTACTACTGCATGCAATAAAGAAGGTTTTTTATCATTTTGGACATTGTGGACTGCTTTCTGGTTTTGCTTTTTACTTGCCATTGCTGCTTAGTACTACATGCTGGTGTCTGCAGAGGAATGCAGTATTTTTGTGACTTTGCGAACAAGCAGTGTTGAGTTTTACAGGCCCTCACGTTCCTGTACACGAGGTTTTTATTTTTATGCGACATGTTTTAACAGGAACGTGGTCTCTCTGTGCTAGCCTTTTATTCTTGATTTGGTTTATTTCGTGTTTGTGGTCTTGCACGGAGAGCATGGCTTGTACTGGAGGAGATGAAATTGAATTAGCGTACGTACCTGACGTCAATGACACTGTTCGACGGAAGCTAGGAAGATTCAATGATTGTGTGGCTGGAAAGGAGAATGTCCTGCTAATGTTTGAGCCGGAAGATACACGTGGATCGAAGCGGATAACGTAGATGATCTGGTGGTCCTAGCCGAAGAATTGGATACTTTGGAAGCAGAATTTGTTAAATTAAAGAGACTACAACTGCAGAGACACCATTTTGAGGCTTGCCTCAAAAAACGGATAATTCCTAGGGGGCTGAGAGTACTTAAAATGCCAACTTCAGGTAACCATTTTCCTGATTTGTTGTTACAATGGCAAAAATTGAACATGGACTTAAGCTTTAATTATATGAAGCTACTGATGGAGTATCATACACCAGAGGAAGAAGCGTTACGTGAGAGAGTGGTTCATTTGCATGGGTCTATCACTTCGAAGTATTCTTCTTCGAAGGCCAGTGCTGGCATGGATAGACTCATGGAGAATGTGTTACTTTATGAGAAACGTTTACTTGATCAGAAAAAGCAGAAGATTGAGAGAGATGTATATGACTTTAAAAACGGCCAAGTCTTTACTTGGCCGAGGACTATGTCGGTGAGAACTGAAGGAAATAACTTTTCGACCAATGTTAATGCAACTAATAAGACTGTTTCACATAGTATTGATTCAAACAGTAATAGTGATAGATTGACTGATGTAAATAAATGTGTTAATGATTTGGGCGTGGGGGAAGCTCCTGTCCCTGCTGTTGAATCGATTAATAATGTGAATTTGTATCCATCTGTAGTTACTGTGAATAGGAATACACACTCTGATACTCTGGTTTCCTCTAATGTTGAGACAACTAATCAGAGTACTCGATCAGTGAGAGCCGATGATTTAGTTGTTAGGAAGAAAACTACTAATAATAGTATTAACAAAGAAGGGAATGATAACATTAATATAAGGGATATCCCTTTCCCAATACAGTCTCCTCGATTCAGGGGGAGAACACGCTCTATGAGCAGAGGTCGCCAGAAAAGAAAAGTAGTGGAAACAGTACATGTTGGCCCAACTATAAAGAAAATGTGGGCTACGAAGGAGAATCGATTGTGATTAACTTATCCAGCAGGATGTTAAGTAGAGAGGAGGAATATGTACTCAATAAGGGTCTAACTTTCATACCCAGTAAGTTTAGTGATATTACAGACACAGTGATTGATGTCAAGATGTTTACCAGGAATGTCCAATTAAAACTTGATTATGGTATGTGTGAGAGCAGTCCTAATATAGGTAGTACTAGGACTGGGTTTAAACCAGTGAGTACGTATGTACCTATTTTGAACCCTGTTTTAGAGACATATACTAAATTAGTAGAACAAGATTTACATATGTACTATAGTAGTCACAATGTTAAGAATAAGAGGAAGAAGAATAATTTGACATACAAACAGAGACAAGCTTTGTGTGATTTGAAGAGAGATGATTCTATAGTAATAACTCCTGCTGACAAGGGAGGTCCCATCATAGTGATGAGTACAGAAGATTATTATAGGAGTGTGTATGATTTCCTGAGTGATACTAGATTTTATTCCAAATTGAACATGGATGAAGTGAGGAATAAAGTATTCGGTATACGACACGATAGATGACCTGTATAAAAGTGGTGTTATAGATAAGGACCTTTTCAGGTTTCTGAGGGTTAATAATCCACTTATACCTGTTTTGAATGGCCTCCCGAAGGTTCATAAAAACCTACATAATCCCCCGATGAGACCGATAGTGTCAGGACAGGGGTGGTTAACACAACCTTTCTCATTGTTCGTTGAACAACATCTTAGACCAGTAGTTGAAGCTAATGTTAATATTCTAAAAGATAGCAAACAGTTTTTAGTTAGTTTGTATGAATGTATGACTAAATTTGATGAAAGGAAAGAATATTTCTTGGTTACTTTGGATGTAGTCAGTTTATTTACTATGATCCCTAATGGTAGTGGAGTTGAAAGTGTACAGGAATATTTGAAGAAATACACGACCATGGACAATAGTTTGATTGAGTTAATAGCTCTGTTCCTGGAAATTATTTTGGATAACAACGTGTTTGTTTTTGCAAAAGAGTTATTTATCCAGAATGATGGCGTAGCTATGGGCACGTCATGTGCCAATAGCTACGCCAACGTTGTCATGGCTGAATGGGAGAATGCAGTATTGCTCCCCAGTTCTGAATTTAAGCAATATGTCCCTTTTTATAAGAGGTTCGTGGATGACCTCTTTTTAATTTGGGATGGTAATAAGGAACAGTTACTACAGTTTAAGAGCTTTATAGATAGCACTACTAGTTATCTTAAATTTACCATGAGTTATTCAAGGAGTTATATTTCTTTTTTGGATGTAGATGTTATTAGATTAGACAATGGACTAGTTAATACATCGGTACATAGGAAAATGTGTTATAGAAATACTCTGCTCCATAGAACAAGCATGCATCCACTACATGTATTTGAAAATGTTGTAAAGGGGCAGACTATGAGGGCGTCCCGACTGAATCCCTCTGATAGTGGCTTTATGGCTGAAGCTGAGAATTTAAGAACCATGTTTTTGAAGAGGGCTTATAAGGATGCAGAAATAAACAGGGCTTTGACTGACACATATAGTCTGAGAGGAACTAGAGCCTGCCCTTATTTCTCTAGTAATTTTAAGGCCGAGGAGTTAGTTACTCAAGGACAGGCACATAAGGCGAATGTTACAGTGAATGTACCTATTTATTATACTAGTGATGTAACCAATATAAAATATATTATAGAAAAATATTGGGATGTGCTTACTGTAGATGAAGATGTTTCTAAATTAGTAGGAATAAGACCTAGATACACATACAAGAATAAGATGAACTTGAAAAGTATGTTGTGTCATAAGGAAGGTGCGAGGTACATGACGTCGAATTTTAATACGGTTGCATGTGGTAGTTGTAATCAGTGTAGTTTCATTAACAATAGCAATATATTTGAACAGCCTGTTACTGGACAAATCTTTTCTTTTTCCACAGGGACTAATTGTAGGTCAGTAAATGTGATTTATCTCGCTAGTTGCACTGCCTGCCAAGCGTTTTATATTGGCAAAACCAATAGGCAGTTGAGATTGAGAATTAGGGAACATTTTTATAAAATGAGAATAGGTGATATCACTAATGCACTAGCAAAACATCAGATACAGGCAGGGACTACACATTCCTTTACCTTTTTTGTCTTACAGATTATTCATGACACTATGAGGGGTGGGGATGTGGAAGCTTATACACTTGAGATGGAACTCAGATGGATTATAAGGTGCAGAGCTGATTCAACCCCATGGTTGAATCATAATGTTAGTCTACAACCTTTTTTGAAAAGAAGGAAGTTAGATAAAGCTGTGAATAAATAAAATTAAATATAAAATAATATATATAATATATTTTATTATACAGTCACTTTTGCTTGTTTTTAATTGTTTTATCTATGTTTTATAATGGGTGTTTTCATAGTAGAAGCTTCATGAATATTTTATTGTTTAATTAATTGGTTTGAACAACACCCTGTTGTTAATTGTTGAAGCTATTTAATGACTGTGTGATGTGTATGCTGCTACAGTCTGAGGAAGCCATTCTGGTGAAAGCGCTTACTACTGCATGCAATAAAGAAGGTTTTTTATCATTTTGGACGTTGTGGACTGCTTTCTGGTCTTGCTTTTTACTTGTCATTGCTGCTTAGTACTACATGCTGGTGTCTGCAGAGCAATGCAGTATTTTTGTGACTTTGCGAACAAGCAGTGTTGAGTTTTACAGGCCCTCACGTTCCTGTACACGAGGTTTTTATTTTTATGCTACATGTTTTAACAGGAACGTGGTCTCTCTGTGCTAGCCTTTTATTCTTGATTTGGTTTACATTATTTAGAATCCATCTTGTGTACCTACACAGGTGTTGTGTTTGAATCTGACCTCAATCAATTTGTGTAGGTGGGTGGCTGGTGTTGTATTATGGTCATTGTATGCTGTTTTGAATCTTTTCTCATTTGACTCCTACTCAGGAGAGCATTTTACATAGCCCCAGGTATCCAAGGTCCCCTGTTACATCTGTACAGAGAACATCCTTGCTGAGGAACACTGAGGATGTCATCATATCAAAGGTGCATACACAATTGTGAAGCAGAGCCCATACATTAGTCTGTGCAAGCCATCTACAGATGACTGGATGTCTGATTGCTAATTTTGTCATAGGTGATGCACATGTCATATAGGAACAGAGATAGTCTGTAATAAAATCAAACACATGCACACATACAGACATGTACCTAATATCTTCCATCACATAGACATAGCAGTTTTTGTTTAAATGGTATAATATTGGTTAAGGTTTTATGTGCTCTTGACCATTAGCCTAGCAACACCTTATGACCCAATGAAGATTGCACATATCAATGTTGTTGCCATCCACACATGTTATGTTGAGGTATGGATGCACTGTAGCCCTACAACAGTATATTCCAATATGTGATTTGAGCTACTGTATTGATGGCCTCTGCTGCCATTTGGATACATGTTCCTTCCATAACAGCTGTAGTACTATATCTCCTGAGGACTGTTGACATGGGATGATGCTGTGTATATTGTTGCCTTACAAAGCATGTGTTTTTGTAGTGGAGTATATCAAAATTCTACACAGTTCTCATTCAACCATCACAGTGACAGCTGCAGTAATACACAGATGTGCATGTGTATACCTAGCATCTGGAAATGTTATCTAACATATAGCAATATTACTTCATATTGATTACACAGGCACATATGCCTGGCTTCATCCACATGCTGTAATGCTGTTTTATACACAAACATATGACATGTTCAGATTCACTTGCAACCTTGAGGAATTCATTGTATACACAATTGTGTTGCTGTTCACAAGGATTAGTCAGGTGTCCCACAGTAAAATTGCAGG
The DNA here is from genome assembly GCF_019279795.1 of Protopterus annectens. Taxonomy (NCBI): domain Eukaryota; kingdom Metazoa; phylum Chordata; order Ceratodontiformes; family Protopteridae; genus Protopterus; species Protopterus annectens. The sequence continues at coordinate 857,740,430 of NC_056730.1, forward strand.
ACTATCTGCATATGCGTCATTAAATGTTCTGTACAAACCACATCCACCTCACTTGTAATGTGTCCATATATGGTTTCAAAGCCCTCACCCATACATTTCCACTGATAAACATATAGACAAATGACGTACAACTGATGCAATGACATGAAATAGGCTAAGCTGTACAATTGTGTTAAAACTTCCTCTCTGTTGCATGTGATTCATACCAAATGTTGTATTTGGAGTTGATGTCACAAAGCATTTTGTAACTACATCTGAAAGCTTAAGCGGAATACCCAGCTATGCACAGAGATGGTTGTGAATGGCAACACCCATACTCAAAAACAAGAAATAGACAACCTGCTAGCTGACAGATTTGGATCAAACTTCAACCCCCTGTCTCCACCGGTCATATCCCAAAGTATAACTGACACCATTCCTCAGCCTGTTACCTCAAAAGAGCAGGTCATCTCTGCTCTCTCTAATGCTAAAAATGTGACATCAATGAGCCCTGATGACATCTCAGGTTGCCTTTAAAATAACTTCAAACCTGACCTAGCAGACCCACTCAGATGCCTAATTAGCCACAGCCTCCAGACAGGCTATGTTCTGGCAGAATGGTGGACAGCCACAGTCATCCCTCTGCACAATGAGGGACCATCAACATACACATGGAATTATAGACATGTATGCCCTAATAGCATCATCAGTAAGGCTATGGAAATATCCATCATGGACCTTATCAACAAGGACATAGTTAATCTTCCTAATCTGGAAACATCCCACTTCAGATTTGTTAAGGGTAGATCATGTCTGTTAAATGTGGTTGATTTTTTTGAGAAGGACATCAGTCCATGGATGAGGGAAAGACTGTGTATCCCACCTAACTTGACCTGGCCAAGGCATTTGATACAATTCCCCACTCAGGTATTATAGAGAAACTCTGTCAGCTGGACATAAACCCCTACATCACTGGGTGTGTAGCTAAATGGTTAACCAACAGGACGCACGCTGTCAAAGTACTCTATCAAGGGACCAGTCACCAGAGACATACAACAGTGTTCTTTACTTAGCACATTTCTGCTCAGGGTTTATTTCTCAGAAGCTAATGCAAACATAGACAGTCTTTGTCTGACCAAGTTTGCAGATGAATGCAAATTAGGAGCAATCAGTGAATACACAAACAATGTGGATATACTGCAGAAAGGATTAACACACAGATGATTGTTGCCATAGCTATAGAGAGAAAATAAATTAAAAAAAAAATCATAATTGTTCCCTTTTGTAAAGTAAACACCACACCTAATTACAATTTAGGCAGCATCCCCCTAAGAGTAGACCCAGTGGTATGTGATCTGGGTACTCAGGTTGATACTAGTCTGAATTTTAACCAGCCTGTGTCCACAGTAGTGAGAAAGTCCTTCAATGTGGCATAACTTCTAAGCAAGGGCATGGCATCCAGATCAAAGGACATTATAATTCCATTGTTCTCAGCCCTCATCACACAAATAATTGAGTACAATACAACCTTTGGCATGTACTTCACCACACATTTGCAACAGTGGGAGCAAACCCAGAGTTTTCTCACCAGGAAGATGCAAGTTATAAAAAAACAAGTCCTAGACATAAAGATTGAAAGCCCGATCACTGTATTCTGTCTCCTACATACTACTAATAGTCGATCTGCGTCTGGCCTTCAGGGGACTGTCCAATCCAGCCCTGATGGAAATGTTACACATTCATAAATCAAGCTGCATGAAGAGCACTCCTTCCAAGGATCTTAACCTAGCCTCTGACATAAAAAAATCATGTTGAAGAGATAAGAGATGTCTCTCAAGGCGTACACCTTCTCTAGAACCGCTTCCCACTCAAATAAAGCAAAGCTCTTCCCTGGCCCTCTTCAAACACAACCTAGATCAGTGACTGTGTAGTCATAAATTTACTCGGGTGGTGCCCATAACCCTCATGAACAAAAGCAGTTGGTATTACTTATCATAGCATGGGATCATACCTCTGTGAAGTTCATTCACTTAGCTATTGAAAATTGTTAAACTCGAGTTAAATCTGGCTAGGCCTGAATGGGCCCTTGAGCCCTTGGTCTAGTGCTCTCCTATGAACATATGAACCTATGGAGTGTGATTGTAGCCTATGTACAGCTATAGTGTGACTGTACTACATCACAGAAGTGCCACTACATCATGTCAGTATTACCACTTGATAGTTTGCATGAACACGTATTGATGTATGTCGGGATTACATGGCAGTATAACACTTTGACTGGCAATGTCTGTGGGACATTGATCGTGTGGCACATGGCTTGAGGTTTGACATGTGCATATAGAGGGTGCTCCATTTATTGTTTGTTATGTATACACCATTACAGTGGCAGCTTTCTTGATCATTGACACTTGCACTGCTGTACTTTCTGTTTACATGGGTACAGTTGATGCATTGCCATCATTCTCACATACTGCTGTACCATTCATTATAATGGATGACTTCTTAATTCACACATCAGTTGGAGATGCTTCAGACAATATCAATTGGTATTACATGTGTCAGATGCATACAGTATGTAGCTATGTATACTCATAATAGTGTGGTGTTTGCATGTGTTGTTATCCATATTGCCAATACCTATGTCAGCCGGGGTCTGCTTTAGTAAATTGTGTCACATTTGGCACAGTGAGCTTCCACACATCTGTTATGCCATATACAACTATTTTTTGGGGTGTATAACCATTAGGATTTGACAGTGCACAATTCCCTTCAAGGTGTTCTACTAGATGCCTGTGTGATATGTCTTTCTGTGTTGCACCCAGTAAATTGATGGCATGGGTTTGATCCTTGTAGTTGGTGATTGTGGCTTATGTGTCATGAAAACCTTATGAAATGGCTATGACTGGCCATAATTTCAAATCTACTTTTGACACTGTCCCTCTTAAACCATGCAAAATGTGGTCATTTTTTTTTGGAAAAGGGGTGGTATATTCCACTTATAGAATACTGACAATCATTACTGTTGTACATGTCTGTTCCTCAAGAAAATGTATAATACATTATACTCACATATTGTGTCAGTGCAGCATATTACTGGTCATAATCTTGTAAAAGTGTCCATGATTGTGTTTGTTTCTGTTTCCATTTGTCCCAGAGTCTGTTGCTATTTGTCCCTGATTGTTTGAGAGTTATGGTGACATGTCAGACATATTCAGGCAAGTCATTTTTGCACATATCTATAATTTATATACCATCCTTGTTAAATGTTCTCTCCAGTGAGCATGTCACTGATGTTTATATCTCAACCATTCACCTTCATTGACATGTAACCTTGTGTGATCGCCACACACACACACACACACATATATATATATATATATATATATATATATATATACATGCTATAATGTGTGTTTATGTCATAATATACTTGCTCAGAAGGTGTAAACAGCAGTACATACTGTGCTGTTATGCTACTGACATGTGCTGGAAGTGTACATACATTGATATATCCTATTTTAGGGACATTGACATATTTACCATGCCCTCTTCCTCTTTATTCATTCCTATCATACATGTTTGTGCCCATTTTCATTAGCCCACTTTTCCTGGCCAGTTTATATTTCCTTGTATTTGCCCTTCCCATTCAACCCAACCCCCTCAATTATTTCATCATTCAAATAATATTTTTATTGTGCATTGCACTGAGTGCATTTTTCTTTGCTGTGTTATTACTGATGTTATTGCAGCATTTTACCCCTGGTAGTCATTGTGGCTGTCTGTGCAATCTTGCCAATCAAGTTTGTGCAAAAGCAAACTTGAATGCATCCCCTTTCTGTGCTTGCGCTGCTCTGCATGGGTTCCTGGCTGGCAAAACTGCTGCTGACCATGAAGTCATACTTGTTTCCATATTAGCTCGATGCGCAGCATGAATATGCTATCAGCGCTGCCACCCAGTGTGCTAACTCGTAATCCTGGTGTAGGCTTTGCGCAAAGCCTACATGGAGTTTACTGAATCCTGCCTGGAATTAAGTATTTCTTCTGTCTTATCTCGTAAGCATTATGACAGAATGTTGGCAGAGTGTAGGCTATCAGTGGCAATACAAAGATATAGTAAAGCACAGCTCTCTGATAATGTCTGCTGTCTGAACAATGGCATTCAAAATTCCAAATTTAAATAACTAAAATTCAAAAGTATGTACTATAAAACAGGAATAGCAAACACAAGAAAAAGTATGATAAATTGTTTAAGCATTGTTCCCTGGTAATTAAAGCCATCATTCATTAACATCTTATTCTCAGAAGATACACAGTAGAAACTATGGAATCTACCCACAGTTCCTTGGGGTGCATGCACACACAAGCACGAGCACACACACATATACATGCACACACACACACACACACACACACACACACACACACACACACACACACACACACACACACACACACACACACACACACACACACACACACACACACACACACACACATGCATGCACAACCAAATAAACAGACACATACACATATGTGCACAACCAAACAGACACACACACATGCCTGCACAAACAAACGAACATAACCACACACTGATATGTTCACAAATTGGCTTCCCAAATTTTTTCAACTCTCCAGTCACAGTGAAAGATGAATATTTAACTTCATTGCATACTGTGCTGGGAACTGTGCCAACAGTAACCACAGTATGGTGAGTGAGGCAGCATTCAGGAATGTTTAGGTGTTCAAATAATGAAATATCAGTGGTTGCTCTTCATGAAGGATTGCCTGAGTCAAGAACAAGCTGACCTTCCTGCACATTAGGATTACCTACCTGATATCCCAAAAATAGATCTTTCAAATTTTAAGTTTCTTCTACTTGATATAGGTCTCCACATATTTACTTCCTCCTTTTTGACCTTTCTTTTGACCTTTCTTATTTTACTGTTGAGCTTTAGTGTGATAAAAATTGTAAGAAGCCTGCTTCCCTTTACAATTCTCAAACAAATCCATGTGAGAGGTGGCTCATATTTAAGTATGAAAAGTCATCAAAAGCATTTCTTAAATGGAAAATCAAAAGTCTAACATTCCTTATTCCAGTCCTCTGTGCAACATATGGAGCTTGCAATTATTTTCTTATATTGTTTTAGAATTCTTATTTATTGGTTATCAGGTATAACAGTCTCTCTGGGAAATGGCTGGAATGATGCAGGCTACATGGATCAACATGACCCACAGGATTTAAGAAAGGATTTATATACCTGAATCTCAACCCATACACAAAATGTGGCCCCTTCTGCAATAACAACCATTTATCAAAATGATTTATTGCATTTACTTTGTCCCAGATATTCAGCTAACTTTAAGAATGAACAGCTATAACAGATACTGTGTGAAACTTAACAAGAAGTTGTTTTCTTTGTATAATTAATACTTTAAAAGAACATGCTCATTTTCAGCACTTAATCTATAAGCAAGTTAAGATACATTTTTCTGATTTTTCTTGTCAAAGATCAGTCTTTAAATTACAAAGTCTTTTGACTTTCATTTAACATAAATTATTTCCAAAGATTATTGCATGAAGTTACAGTAGAGTGCAAAGTGTTAACAAAATGAAAAACAATTACTCGATAAGTAAGCTACATGGATGTGTGTGTGTGTGTGTGTGTGTGTGTGTGTGTGTGTGTGTGTGTGTGTGTGTGTGTATGTGTGTGTGTGTGGACTTGCACTTTAACTCACTAAGGTTAAAAGTGCTTCTACAGTGCAACAGAAAAGGAATGCAACATGGTTAACACTGTAGATGGAAAATGTTAATATCACAGGAATTTTATAGAAGAGATCAGTAAAGAAATTAAGGTGCAACCAGGTGAAGAGTTGATACTAGTATCTTACTGACTTCATGGTAGCAGGATATCTTTCTGAGCTTCATGAATGATTTTCTGAAGGACAGTGCAGTTTAGTGAATTGAACTGCATGAAAACAGAAAATCCTGAAAAGGTGACATGAGTTATAGGGAGCAAATTCTGACAAGATACTTAATGAGCAATAAGCCTTTAGACTACATATTTTTGTATTATGGTCATATCATATTAGAATGATTTTACTTTTTTGGTGACATATTTAGCTAATGGCAATATTATGATATACACCCTTTCACACATCAAATGCCCTCTACTGCTTGCATTTTCCTATAACTCCTGTTCCTCACAGTGAAAAACGAAAACAGTTTGTAGTGCTTAGCCTGCCTCAACATCATTGTATATATATATATATATATATATATATATATATATATATATATATATATATATATATATATATATATAGCTGTTCCCGTTCGGGGTCACCACAGTGGATCATCTGTTTCCATTTCTTCCTGTCCTCTGCATCTTGCTCTGTCACACCAACCACCTGCATGTCCTCTCTCACCAGATCCATAAACCTTATCGTAGGCCTTCCTCTTTTCATCTTACCTGGTAGCTCCATCCTTAGCATCCTTTTCCCAATATACCCAGCATCCCTCCTCAGCACATGTCCAAACCAATGCACTCTTGCCTCTCTGGCTTTCTCTCCAAACCGTCCAACCTGAGCTGACCATTTAATATACTGAATCCTAATCCTGTCCATCCTCGTCATACCCAGTGCAAATCTTAACATCTTTAATTCTGCCACGTTCAGCTCTGACTCCTGCCTTTTTGTCAGTGTCACCATCTCCAACCCATATAACATAGCTGGTCTCATTACTCTCTTGTAGACCTTCCCTTTCACTCTTATTGGTACCCGTCTGTCACATATCATTCTTGACACCCTTCTCCACCCACTCCATCCTGCCTGTACTCTCTTCTTCACCTCTCTTTCACACTCACCATTACTCTGGACTGTTGATCCCAAGTATTTAAACTCATCCATCTTCGCCACCTCTACTCCCTGCATCCTCATCATTCTTCTATTCTCCCTCTCATATATACACATATATTCTGTCTTATATTGTGACCATTGACATCACATTGGGAGATTTATAAAGTTGTTTTAGAAAGATAGATAGATAGATAGATAGATAGATAGATAGATAGATAGATAGACAGATAGATATGAGGTGTTTTTCATGTGACTTAAATTCATTAACAAGCCAGCAAAATGAAAGGTAGAAACAGACTTTGGTAAAACAACCTAACAAAATAAAACACAAAAAATTATAAAATTGATGAGCGTTTTCGCACCAAAATGAGGTGCTTCATCAGATGTAAATACAAAAGCATCAACTCACACTTATATACATTCAAAACTAGCACCTAAGACCTTGTGACTTCAACATAGGTCTTAAAGGGACACAGTCATTCAAACTCTTGCCTCTAGTTGCACAGGGCAGTAAAATCCATTTAGTCTAGAGGCTCCCTATTTGAGTCTTTACATTCCCACCCCTTGCTGTAATAAAATACTGGTCAAGAACCAAAAATTTAAAAACATGAGAACCACCTATACCTAACACATGTTTACCTAAGGTATTCCTGAGATCACCTTTACTAATACTATAAAGATGCTCTCAAACCCTGTCGCTGAGGCAGCAGTTAGTCTTACTTACATAGTAACTATTACAGGTATCACAGGTAGCAAGGTAAACAACATTACGAGAGCTACAATCTGCACAAAAATAAAATTTAAACAACTGTCCAGTATCAGTATGAATAAAACTGTCCCGTTCCTTGATATATCAACAAATATTACATCCTTCACAAGGAACAGTTCCTTTTCGATCAGAAACAGCAACATTATCCCTGCTATCAGTCAGAGGCTTATAGCACAACATTCATTTAATTGAGCAATAATTCTTAAAAGAAAATCGAGGCTCATCCCCAAGTATTTCCTTATATCTTTCATCAGACATAAGTACAGTAAACTCTCGGTTAACCAGCATCCCTGGGGATTGGTAGATGCCGGATAACTTAGTTTCTGGTTGCTTGAGAGCTACTATTAAAATAGGCCTGACTAATACTGTACCCTATACTATTTGTTTGGTTTGACTTGTGTGAAGGTTGGAGAGAGAGGGAATTTATTCCTATCTTCCTTTTTAAAACTCTAAAACTCTAAAAACATAAGATATGTTTCGGGGGAAGGGGGCAGAAAGTGAAACACATAAAAAATTGTACTGTATTTCTTCAATTTTTTTTTTTTCTGGTTGCTTGACAGTTTTGGTTGCTTGAGTTCTGGTTAACTGAGAGTTTACTGTATCACCCAATGCTTCCTCATGTTTCTCATGTGGTTGAATTCAGGTGACCGAATGGAGGCAAAGACAGGCAAAAAAGACTGAATATGAAGTGACAGCACCACAGATGGTCTTAGGCTCATTCAACAGACTAGATGCAATAGGACGCCGTGGCTACAAGTGGCTCTTCACTTTTCACTTCCAGAGCTGATTTTCACTGATGGACCACACTACAACTTCATCAGCCTGCAAGACATGATTTAGATCTTACTCCCTAATTGTCTGCTCACAATACTTCTCAGCTGTTATAGCACATGATTCTTTCTAGCTGCTGTAAGATATGGATTCTTTTATTCACTGTTCGAATAGGACTACAGTAAGGCAGGTGCTAATGGAGCTGTAGCTCCATGCCCATGTTCTATAATATGCCCTTGCTCAATTTTTTTTTAATTTAAGTGAAAGCTGATTAAATTACTTTATTTTATTGTTGCTTTTTAAATGATTAGTGCACCTTTGTCTTATAGTTGTGTGTTATGTCAAAACAAAGCTTAAACTGATAAAGCATTTAAATTTTATTTTAATTTATTTTATTTTATTTTTTTTGAGTATATATTGGCTTTTTCTTGAAAAATATATTGATTATTTATTTATCACATAAATCTCTTCTAGGCATAACTATCTTAAAACTTTAAAAAAACCTTTGCAGTGTTTTAATTTTGGTTTGTTGTTAAAAAGCCTTGACATGTACTGCTGTACCCATCATTTACATTTAATTTCTCTGCCTGCTGATTAGAGTATACAGCATCTGGACCTTGAATAGTCTTTTTTGCCAGTGTGGTGACACAATATTACTATAAATATGTGATGGCTGTGGAACCAAAATGAATTATGGAATTAGTGCATTCATTGTAAACATTCTGAATTTTGAAACTGTAGTAAGCAGGTAGATCAAAACACAGAAATAAAAACATATAAATTACAGACTGAGATATGGGTTCAAATACCACTCGAGTTTAGTCTGTTTTGTCTGAGACTACAACAAAGAAATGTAAGATGATGATGTGCAAAAAAGCTTCATGTTGCAGTTCTGCATTTGACTATCTTTCTCAGTTTGCATATAATTTGGATCTGACCACTTTAATCCATATTGAACACATCAGTCAACAAAATAACAAAATAAAATGTATTTGTATGTATACTATCATAGAAGGCTGGGAAAGCAAGAATGAGACAGAGCAAGTAGGAAAAAGAATTCTTCGGGCAATGGAAGATATTCATTGCTCCCTTACATTTCTGAAGTGTATATAAAAGGATGAATATGAAAATATATTATAGTCACTTTCATTCCTCTTTCTTCTAAACACACACACATATGCACGCACACACATGAACACACACAAAACAATACACGTTTAAACACACACACACACACACACACACACACACACACACACACACACACACACACACACACACACATACATACACGCACATTGCACACCTGCATTGCTTTGTTTTTCTTATACGTACTGAGCTGCATCTACTGTATAAGTAATGTAGCACATGATAGGATTTTAAAATTTTCTGCAGTTAAGGCATTGAGACACATTGTGAAATTAAGGGGTTCAGACACATTCTGTAATGGAAGGCAGACTGAATATTTGAAATTCAAGATATATATATATATATATATATTTAGATAGATATATATATTTATACAAGCAAGTTTATATATATATATATATATATATATATATATATATATATATATATATATGGTGTGTGTGTGTCTACTTCTGTTCTATGAAAACATGTTTTTTCGAAGAGCAGAAGTACGAACCCATTTCAGCAAAAGTGCACTTAACCAAAAGTTTGCTAACACCGGTTGACTAAACCAGAAATAAAAAACAAAAACCAATGCAAACACACTTTTGCAGGGGGTACAATGGGGATAAGGAAATATACCCATATCCCCACTGTAGTGCGATCTTGGAGTTACTATATATAAGTAGCGGGGGTGTGGGGTGCAGAGGGGCTTGCTCCCTGCAAAAATGTGGTTGCAGTGTTTTTTGGTTTTTATTTCTGGTTTGGTGAACCGGTGTTTTTGAAAATGAAGTTTTGGTTAAGTGCACTTTTGCTGAAATTGGTTTGTACTTCTGCTCTTCAAAAAATGTACTTTCATAGAACAGAGGTAGGCCAATATATATATATATATATATATATATATATATATATATATATATATATATATTAGAGAATGGGCAACTTGTAGACTGGCACCCTGATTGCAGAACAAACATTCTCCTGCAAGATATTAATCTGCAGATAATGCCTGCTGAAAAATGAATCCACTGCTTCATGGCAGTATACCAAGCTGCTGTGGAGCTCTGAGTGAAAATAACGGTGCTATTACTTTACGCTTGCTAAGCAGCACTTCTGCTGTTTAGTGAGTGTAAAATATAAAAAAGAAAAAAAAAAGAAAAAAGTGTGTGTGTTTATGCCTGAGTGTGTGAGTGTATGCATGCATGTGAGTGAGAGCGAGATCAATCGAGCAGTTATTTTACACTCGCTAACTGGATCCAAACAAAAGACAGGGAGAAGACAGAATTAGTAATAATTGACCTGAGAACACTTCAGCAAGAATGTACGGTACCATTATATCTATTATTTACTATTTCATATACATATGGGGAGATTCCTGAAGACTGGAGACATGCCCTTATTAAACCTGTCTTTAAGGGAAAGGGGAGTAGGACAAACTGAGACTCATATAGACCCTTAAGTCTACTTTCATGTTGTGGAAAAATAATGGGGAAGGTAATATTGGATACATTATTGCCAGAATTGGATAGGTTGGGACTCAAAACCATATGTCAGTATGCGTATGTTAAAAATAGGTCTATTACTACCTGTAACATGATGTTCTATAACAATATAATAACAGCTATGAATGAAAATTTGTTTTATGATGTAACTTATATACATTTAAGTTCAGCATTTGACAGAGTCATACACAAAACAATGATCAATAAATTAGAACAAGTGGGTATCGATGTACTCTTGCTAAGATGGATAGCTGCATGGCTCACAAATTGGACATGACAAATATCAAACAGCAACTGGAAGGGTGAAATCCTTGGTTATAGTCAGGGTGTCCCACAGGGCTCTGTCCTAGGCCCTTACTTGTTTAGATTCTACCTTTCAGACCTAACTTTTTCATCTGATGTGTTCTATAGTCTATACGCAGATGACCTGAAATTGAATAAACTGATTATGTGTGTTACAGATAAGGGATGTCTGCAAAAGAACTTGACTAAATTGGCTACTTGGGCACAGGAGAATAATATGAAAAAACTTGAGTGGAGATCCAGATGCCCAAAAAAGTCCAGCACCAACAGCCAAGAAATATCACCAAACGATTTATTAAAATCAACCAAGCAGCAAAAATAGCAAGTGAGAGCAGTTTAGTGCTTTTGTTTAGTCATCTAGGTAAAGACTTCTTCAGAACTGCTAGTGCATCCAATATTCCACTTAAAATACTCACAAAATCAACACGTGATCAAACCGGCCAATGGAACACCAGTGTCGACTTTCAAAAAAATGCGTGAGAAACTATGTTAAAATCCAAGATACAAGCATGATAATGCATGTATACAATACCAATAGAATTCGGTAATGAATAACAGCATTATACAAATACAAATACAAATATATGTTAAACTCAGGAATGTAAATTAAAACAAACTATGTGTAAACTCCAGAACATTTAAATCACATTGTATCTGTGATAATCACCCCTCAAGACTCTTTGAGAATGGGGGTGATGGAACTACTTTCATTAAGGCCTGGGGGAGATAAAGCATCACATGTAAGAATCCATTTGAGTTCTTTATTATTTAAGTGATCCTCAGAGTAGAAACCCCTTGGATCACTGTCCATGTGGTCAATCACCACAAACTTGAAAAAATGACACTCGCAAGAAGAGATGTGTCTGTAAAGAGCATTAGTAAACCTTTCTCTCCTAATGTCATTTAAATGCTCATAATTTTTCTCCTTTAACATCCAACAGGTCTTCTCAATGTAAAAAGCCTTACATTTTTGGCAAAGGGCCCCGTACACAACTCGCATAGCAACAACACATGCAGAATTGCACACAGAGACCCAGTACAAACAAATGGCTGTATACTAGAAGTAACCACAAAACAAACTCTAAAAACAAGTACACTAGTGTAATCCTAACCTTAACAAGATATATAATAAAAGGAAAACAAAAAACTAATGGCTTACATCAGGAAGAGCAACTCCCATAATGATAAAAGCCCTTTAATTAAACTAAACAGGAAACTAAGAGGACTAATTGATTCCAACAAGACCAATTATAAGGTCAAGATAGCCTGACATGCTAAAGACAACCACAAGGCCTTCTACAGCTATGTCCAAAACCTCAAAGGCAGCACACATCAGTATGCACAACTGGTGGTTACTGAATCCATCTTCAATGAGCAGAGTGACATAGCAAATTTGCTGGTTGACAAGTTCAGCTCAGACTCCACCCCCCAATTTCCCATGCCTCCTCCCATGAAATTCCTACAAGCATAACCCCCTTCCCAACTATTAACAGGGAGCAAGTTCTGTCTCCACTCACTAAGGCCAAAAACACAGCCTCAATGGGCCATAACAACATCCAGGGATGCCTCCTAAATAGCTAGAAAAATTACCTCTCAGATTACTTGCAAGACCACTTGAATCACTTCCCAACTATAGCCTCAAAACAGGCTTTGTACCATGAAGATGGAGGCCTTCAATGGTTATTCCAGTTCACAAGGGTAGACCATCAACCAGCCCCAGAAACTATAGACCTATCAGTCTGACTAGTCTAATATGAAAAGCCATGAAACAAATTATCATGGAAATGATCATCAAAAACATAGCCAACCTTCAGACACTTAACCCAACACAGTTTGGCTTTATCAAGGGAAGATCATGTTTACTAAACTCAGTGGACTTCTTTAAGAAGGTCACCAGAGCAATAGATAAGGGAAAAACGGTGCATACCATCTACCTTGACCTGACTAAGGTGTTCAATAAAATACCTCACTAGGGTATAGTTGACAAACTCACAGAACTGATCATAAATGCCTATATAACTCACTGGATTTCCAGATGGCTCTCAGACAGGGCACAGGAAGTCAGGATTGGAGAGTTCACCTCTACTAAGATACTAGTTGCCAGTGAAGTTTCCGGATACTGGCTAAGGTTCTTGCCACCCCTATAGTGCCTTTTTAGGTGGTGTTCCAAAAGACCAAATTACCACTGTAAAAGCTATAAATAAATGCAATCTGAGAGTCATGCCGCTCAACGCTAGAAGTCTAAATCTCAAGATGCACTTGCTCAAAGCACTCCTCAAAATGGAGAACAGTGATATTTGTGCTATAATGGAGACCTGGTTTAAAGCAGCAGAAGGCAACCCTGAGCTACCAGGCTATAACTCATTCCACACCTTTCGGCCCTAGAAAATGGACTGAAGCTACAAAGGTGGTGGCATCTCCATATTCATAAAGGATATGCACACCTCCAGATTAGTAGCCCAACATAACGTATCAGAGATACTTCAGGTACAACTAGCAGTGGGTAAGACAGCAATTCAGGTCATAGCCTTCTATAGGTCCCCAACTATGTCCCAAGACTCTCATTCCATATTCCTAAGCACCCTGGAAACTATTAGGGTTCAACTCAAAATGTTCATACTGGGTAACTTCAACTACCCCTCCATCAACTGGGAAAACTACTCATTCACCAATACACTTGCCCAACACTTCCTGGAATTCATTAATTCCAATGCGCTGGACAGGCTCATTCTTACCCCCACTAGAGGAAGCAACATCCTTGACCTGGTTATTACTAACATGGGCAACTGTTGCTCAACATCAATAGTCAATTCCTCCCTTGTTACATCCGACCACAAACTAATTACCATGGAAATCCACATCTCACCCACACCACCAGCAAAGGAAACCACCATGAAAAACTTCTCCAAAGCTGACTTTGGGATCCCAAAACCAGAAGTGGCTAAATTCACGGCACCCATGCAAATGGAAAATAGGTGCATGACTGCCAAATCAAACACCAATGCACTGTATGAACACATACATAAATGCATGGAACTACCATACCCAACAGAGCCAAGACACTCTCCTCCAAAAAAGGAAGCCAATCTGGTGGTCCCCTGCCATTAACAAACTCTACAACAGAAGAAAGAAACTGTTGCAGAAAAAAGTGAAGTCCCAAAACTGGAAATACTCCCTTATTAGCCTCAACAAAAAGTTGAGATCCCTCATCAAAACCTCTAAAGCTAGCTATGAAAGCCAAATTGTGGCAGACACTAAAAACAACTACAAAGCCTTCTACAGTTATATCAAGAATCTCCACAGCAGTACCCAGATTTGCTCTGAGTTACTGCACAATGGTACTTCCTATACTGAGCCAACAGATATTGCTAACATACTGGCTGACAGATTCAGTGCCAACTTTACCCCTCTCTCCCACCTAAAGGACCAACTACAATACTGGAAGAATGCCAGGCACCCAGCATTACTGCAGCACAGGTTAAAGCTGCATTGTCCAAGGCGAAGAATAAGGCTTCCATGGAACCCAATATCCCTGGCTGTGTTCTACATGAACTACAAAGTGAACTGGCACCACACCTGTGTGCCCTGTTCAATCACAGCCTCACCTCAGGCTTTGTCCCTACAGAATGGCACACTGCTACAGTCATCCCTCTCCATAAAGGAGACCCTGGGAATTATCGCCCTATTAGCCTGATGAGTCTGATATGTAAGGCTATGGAGCACATCATCATGGACCTAGTTAACAAGGATATAGTGAATCTCCAAACTCTGGATCCCATGCAATTTGGTTTTGTGAAGGATAGATCATGCCTGCTCAACCTGGTTGATTTCTTTGAGGCAGTCACCAGAGCTGTGGATAAGGGCAAGGCAGTTCATACAGCCTACCTCAATCTGGCCAAGGCCTTTGATACCATTCCCCACTCAGGAA
This sequence comes from Protopterus annectens, assembly GCF_019279795.1. Classification (NCBI taxonomy): domain Eukaryota; kingdom Metazoa; phylum Chordata; order Ceratodontiformes; family Protopteridae; genus Protopterus; species Protopterus annectens. Next base: position 857,755,668 of record NC_056730.1, read on the forward strand.
TTATTGATAGACTCACCAAACTAGACATCAACCCCTATATCACTAGGTGGGTTGCAAACTGGCTCACAGATAGAACCCACAGTGTGAAAGTAGCAGACTCTAAGTCAGACTGCTGACCAGACACAAGTGGAGTCCCACAGGGATCGTTCCTGGATCCTCTCCTGTTTGGCATCTACTTCTCAGAAGTCCAGGCCAACACGGAGGGACTCTGGCTGACCAAGTTCACCAACCATTGCAAGCTGGGAGCCATTATTAACTCCCCAAGTGATGCAAACATCCTACAGAAAGGCCTCACTGAGACCAACGACTGGTGTTGAAAGTATGGCCTTAAGCTTAATGGCAAAAAATGCATCGTCATTCATTTTGGGAAAAACTCAGTTCCCACTAATTACCACATTGATGGTAGCCCACTGAAGGTGTTATAAAAGATCTGGGGACACAGGTTGACAGCAACCTCTTTGACCACCACATTGCCACTGTGGTCAGAAAATCTTTCTATTTGGCACATCTTATTACCAAGGGTTTTGCATCCAGGAAGAAAGAGATCATCATCTCTCTCTACTCTTCTCTCATTAGACCAGTCATTGAGTATAATGCCCCATTTGGCTTGTACCTCACTAAACACCTGCAACAGCTGGAAAGGCCACAAAAGTACCTTACAAAGAGGATCCTAGGCCTTAAACACATGCCCTACATGGACAGACTCAAAACACTCCAGCTTTTCTCTGTCTCATATTGTCTGTTAAAAGGTGATCTCTGCTTGACTTACAAAGCCATGTCTGATTCAGCCCTGTTAGAAATGTTACACCTAAAGAAATCCCAATCCTTCCGCACCACACGCTCCAGGGACTGCAACCTCATTACCACAATCAACAGAACATGCTGGAGGGACAGGTTCATAACCCAGAGACTGCCCATGCTCTATAGAATAGACTTCCCATACATGTCAAGCAGAGCACCTCACTGGCCCTTTTCAAGATAAATCTTGATGAGTGGATGGAAAATAGAAATTTCACCCATGGGGATCACTCCCATGGCTCTGCTTGATAGAGGCACCAGGAACTAACTGTGGCATGATACCAGGGCACTTCTATGGGCAAGGCTTTTAAAGGCTCCAGGGCTGTTGGCCTAGTACACACATATAAACCTATGAAGTACCTCAGGGCTCTGTGCTGGGACTTCTCCTATTTGGTATCTACTTCTTGGAGGTAAAGGCCAAGCTGGCAGATGACTGAAAATAGAGAGCTATCATAGATTCCCCCCATGACACAAACAGGGTCTAACACAGACAAATGACTAGTGCCAAAGTCACAGACTAAAACTTAACATCAAGAAATGCATTATAGTGTCTTTTGGGAAAACTGCCAGCCAGGCTAATCACTCCATTGATAACATAACACTAAGCGCTGACCCAGTAGTCAGGGGTCTAGAACATATGTAGACAGTAATCTGGCCTTTGATCAACACATGGCCATGGTAGTAAGAAAATCATTTGATGTCACCCAATTTACAAGTGAGGGCATGGCATCCAAGTCCAAGGAGGTCATAGTGCCACTTTATATGGGCCTCATCAGTACCATCATTGAGTATAATCCCCCCTTTGGTATGTATATGACCAGGCATATGCAACAACTGAAATGCCCACAAAGGTTCCATAACAGGAAAATCCAGGTATAAACACATTGTCCTGTATGGATAGCCTGAAAGCCCTATCTATATACTCTGTCTCCTAAAGGTTACTAAGAGTCAATCTATGCCTGGCAAGCAAGGCATCCTCAGATCCAACTCTGATGGACCTTTTGTACATCTGCAAAACAAACAGCATTAGTACCACTAACAACATTTTCAAACTCATGTACAGTTCTGGAAAGATGGATAAATTGTCCCTTCACAATACCCTTTTTTGTCTGAAAGTATGAGCACTATGAAAATATAAGTAGCTGTTGGGCAAAGTGCCCTACCTGTATATGTTGGACTTATAATGGCTGTTAGCCAACTTCTTGCACAAATATACATCAAGGACAAAATAACCACATGTTGAATATTAAAAAAGAATTTCAGAAAGGAAGTAGTAGAACCAAGGTATTGAAAATGTGGTCAAGTGTGTCCAAGTTGCAACTCCAAACAATAAGCATATCATCCAGGAATCAAAAATATAGTCAAATGAAGGGCCAGAGCTCACTACACTTTAGAAACAATTGCTCCCTGTGGCATAAAACCAGACTGGCAAAGGATGTAGTGCAGGTCACCCCATTGTAACTCCAGAGGATTGCTTAAAATATTAATTTTCAAATGTAAAAAAAAAATAAAAAGTTGTTGCTTAGAATCAAGTCCCTTATACTACAAATAAGGTTGATGTCCTCTGGGGAAATGTCACAAAAGCATTCAAGTCCAGTGGATTGTGAAATAAATGTGACTATTACTCTGCTTATATTGTAAATCCCTGATTCTACTAAGTAAGTCCAAGAGTCATTTAGCATAGTGGAAAGATTTGTGATGAAAGGTTTTTAGATTTTGGTAAAAAAAAAATAGCAAATGGTTCCGTCTTGGAACCATCCACAGATAATGGATCTCATTGAAGGATTAACTCTGTACTTATGAATCTTGGGTATGCCAAAATGTATAGAAATACCTGGCTTCTTCATGGTCAAAAAATCGTTTTCCTCCTTTGAGATGTCACATCCAAGAATAGATCATAAGACCATATCAATATGTTGGTGAGTGGTGAACTTCATTTATATTCACTACCTGATAAAAACTGTCATTCAAAATGAGATTTTGCATCCTCCATATGTAGTCACTTTTGTCCATCAAAACAATCCCTCCCCCTTGTCAGGTTTCATGATCCTGATCTCACTGTTACATGACAATTCACTGAACACTTGTTGTTCTTTGAGGGTTAAATTGTAATATTTATACTGTAGTCGTTTGGATGCCAGAGCTAGAATGTCATGTATACAAAATCCTTCCAGAGCAGCTAAAGGTGTCATAAAGGTGGATTCTACTGAAATCTCCTATGCAGTCCCAATGCAGGTTGAAACGAATTAATAGTCCCATCCTTAACAAAGCAATACTGAATTTGCGTACAAAGATTTTTGGTATAATTATAGTATCAACCACATTAAGGCATGAAGCAGGAATGAAAATGAAACCTTTTTTGAATAACTGCTTGTGAACCCTAGTAGAGGTAGTACTATTAAAGTTAAAAATATGGAAGGCTGAACTTGAATCTCGGTTGTCAAAAGTTAAACGGACATCAGCAGGTGATATACAGAAAAAAAAGCAGCAGTTCCTGGGACCCTTTATCCTGCATACTTATCCCTGATCATGTTTCGAGCATTGCTGTTTTAATGGGCAATACTGCTCCTCCTGCTGGTAAGCCTCTCTGAATTCCTCAAAGGTAGTTCCTCTAAAAAAAGCCATAGAGGCTGGAAGAAACCTGATATCACCAATTCACCTGGATCTTTATGTGAAGCAACAGGCTTAGCGTTAGAGTGTCTAACCACAGAGGTCTTAATGCTGTTGCAACAGAAAACATGCTCCCTGCTACATACTCATCTTTGTCACTTTTAAGTTTCTGAATTTTCTGGGAATGTACAGAATCAATATGTTTTTGCAACTTGAAAAATACCTCATTGCACTCATCCTGCTTTATTGCAAAAAAAAAATCAGGTTGGACTTAATGTGGTTATGTGTTTCCATAATGTCTTTAGAAAGTTCATCTAAAGCAGAGGTTCCCAAAGTGTGGGTCATGACTCACTGGTGGGTTGCAAGCTGATTTTGGGTGGGTAATGACATGGATGTAAACTCAGTCCACACTTACTGTGGAATTTATAGTAGCCATGCCAAGGTAAGCATGAGTGAGTGTATGACAATGGCGGATTTACCATGGGGGTTATGGGAGCTAACTTCCCCCATCAGAGACAAATCCAGCACAAAATTACATTCAAACTGTTTCTTCTTTAAGGATGCAAATGTTTGTGCATGTGTCTGTCATACAAAATATGCACACACAGACTTTAAACACTGAAACATGTGTGCATTGCTTTTGCACCATGCAGGACCAGACCAGGCAGCAGACCTTCCTTCATTTGAAGCGCTAGTATGTTAATGGCTACTATTAGTACAGGACCTGAAACGTAGGTTAACTGGACAACAAACCTGAAGTGTCTGTGTGCGTGTGTGTGTGTGTGTGTGTGTGTGTGTGTGTGTGTGTGTGTGTGTGTGTGTGTGTGTGTGTGCGTGTGTGTGTTGGGGGGAGGTAATGGCATAACCTGAACCTGATAATTTTTAACATCATTGAGGGAGTTGCACGTAGCAATGCTTCATCTTTCACTGAACTTGACAGTTTTACGTCCCTTGTAATGTAATATGTTTGCTGCTCTTAATGTGATGTTTCCTGCATTTTATTTATTATGCTACTTCAGATCACTTTAGCTGTTGTCCCTATTTAGGAAAGTTGTTTAGACTGTACATCAAAGGATAACTGATCAGGGAGTGTGAGAAATGATGATCCACACAACCTTTAAACAACAGAACTTGAATGGGTTGCTTTTGTGCCATGCAGGACCAGATCAGAAAACAGATCTTTCTTCTTTTCAAATACTGCAACATTAATGGCTTCTGCTAGTGCACGACCTGAAAGATAGGGTGACTGGAGAACAAACATGAAGTGTGTGTGTGTGTGTGTGTGTGTGTGTGTGTGTGTGTGTGTGTGTGTGTGTGTGTGTGTGTGTGTGTGTGTGTGTGTGATCAGGCTCAAACCCTGTACCTTGCTTAATGACAGGAGCCGTAATCCTCCCTACACCAACTAACTTAATCAGGGATGCATTTTCAAGGAATGTGAGTTTCAGTGCATTTTCAAGAAAGGTGAGATTAAGTGCATTTTCAAGTAATGTGACTTGGCACATCTTCAAGGAATTGTTAGTTTCAAAGGAAGAGAAATTTACTGTTGCTCATGTTAAGTCTGTTTTCAATTTGCATGTATTTTGTTTAGCAAATGGCCATAAGTGTTTGTGCTATAGAATTTGAAAGCAGTACTAGTAATACAACAGGTAGCATATTTGCTTTTGGAGCAGAAAGCTGTGAGTTCTACTTCCACGCCATGTAGGTGGATTTTTGATACTGCAGTGCACTTTAAGGGAGGGATGGGAGTGTTTTGCACTCCTGTGTCCTTCTTTGGATGAGAAGCCTAGTAACTATGAACCTGTTGTTGGTTTGCCAGCCATTCCCAGCTCTGATATTACCAGGTACCATTTTTTTAATGTAACATAGGCAACTTATTCTTCAAGGGCAACAGGCATTGAATTGTTTATGAAACACTGAAATGTACAGTTGTTTGCCAGCAGCAATGACTTTATTAGTTACTGATCTCTTTAATGTGGAATCATTCAGTGTTATTAATTTCATTATTATGAGTTATAAAATATGCATTACAAGAGAGTAGTGAGTCTTGAAAAATTATCATTTTTGAAGGTGGGTCTCGACCGATAAAATTTGGGAACCACTTTTCTAAAGTTTTACTTAATTAAAATACTATGATATTCTATGCAACTCCTCTGGAAAAATGTACCCAGTTTCTTATGTAATGGTGAATAATGCTCCATCCTATTAGGAAATGTGTGCTACCAAAGGACCTTAGGTATAGTATCTTGTTTAATATATGTCATAAAAAAAATATGTTCTAACTGTATATTTTTAAATTTAGTAAATCTCTTACCAAGAGTCTCAATCTGTTGTTGTAAAGTTCCTTGTTCTGTTTTCTCTTCTTTGTTGGCCTGTGAAAGACCCATGTTACTGTTGAAGGCACTAAGAGAGCATAACCAGTAATCCAGATCTTGTTTTGATGCAAGTGAATCGAACTTTGGAGCCTAAAACTGTGTCCTGATGGTGACTGGGAATTGCAGACCTCCTGCACTATACCGCAGGGATGTTCAGAATTGTAAATCCACTAGGCCTATTGTCTTGCACATCAGTGGAAGGCAGTGGATGAGCAGAACTGGACTTGATTTGGATCAAATAAGAATGAAAGCACTAAATCATTAAATATTGTCAAGTACTTTTTGTGGAGTGTTCCTTTTTTGTTTATTTACATATCTGTGTCATTAAATATTGAAAATATGGTGTAACAATTAAAATGTGTTATAATAACAACTTGAATGAGACAAGTCACACTAAACTAGAACAGAAAATAACAGTGATTGGTGCTGTGAAAGTAATTGAGATAACCTGCATAAACATGGCGTGAAAGTGCTGTGAAATACAGACAAGGCAACAAACTACATATAGCAGATATGTTGAATAGTGCAGAGCTACTCACACAGAATAAAGATTTACTAGAAGCATCACTAGAAATTATTTAGGTAAATTTAACAGAGGAAATAAAAAAGATTTTAAGAGAGATACAGCGGTAGCGTTGTTGCCTCACAGCAAGAGGCTCTTCTGTTCGATTCTTGGCTGGAGTGCCTTCTGTGTGGAGTCTGCATGTCCTCCCCGCAGTCAAGTGGCCTCCAAAAGACATGCGTGAATGGGCGTACCTTCGCTGAAGGTTGGGCGTTGGGCTGGCAACTCGGCACCATCAAAATCTACTGCCAATCATTAGTGGACCGGAGTTCCGCTGTGGCGACCCCTAACCTGGAAAAGCCGAAAAGACAAACAAACTGCACTGATTTAGAAATGCAGCTGCTAAAGTGTGACAGTGATAGGCTGAATTCATTATTCAGAAATAAAATACACCCATACTTTCCTTCAAATAGTATTTAAGTAGTGCCTTGGGTTTGTTGTTAAATGCTGACAACACTACTGCATCTAACCAACTCAGAAAAAAAGATTCTTCAGAAAATGAAGTTGTCATATCATGGGATAGTATAGAATCTTTGATCAAAAATGCAGGCCTCAAAGTCTAAACCAAGCATACTGGAAGAAATGAATGAAGTAACAGAGATAAACAGAGATAAAGGAACTGGAAGTAGGATCTTTAAAAAAGAATAGGAGCAAATTACTTAGAAAAATAGGAATTGTGGGAACAATACATGCAGAATAAATTTTTTAAAGGGGAATGAGATATAAGGGAAGGCAGAAATATATAATATTCCATTGACAATGACTGCATAGAAGATTATATGTGATGTATAATGTTTGCAATGGAAAATATAGCAATATGGTTTATTTTCATTTATATAACTACCTATGTCATAATTGATAATCCATTAATGTTTTGTGTTTAAAAAAGAATGTAGACAGTGATTTAATATGTACAATAATAGAATGCACAACAAATTATGTTGCATTATACAGAACTGGATCATACATGGACTTGAGATGGTACATATTTTTCCCAGTTTAAAAAAGTCATGAGTCCATAGATAGATCCAGCATTACATATCCTATGCATTTGCCTAAGGCCCGCTGGCTTTGGGAGGGCTGCCACAAAACTTACATTTCTTCTTTAAGAATGCTCTTTGCACACATTTATATTTCTTCTTTAGGGATGCCTGCATGTTTAAATATTGGAGCAGAGCACAGGATTTTTATAGAGGATTGCTATTCAGCATTCAAGAGATGAACAAGCACAGGATTTTGGAGGGGTATGTGTTTGTATATGTAAAATAATGCAGTTAGGGATGGCAGGTTGTTTAATGTATTCAGGCTTAACCCCTGAACCTTTATTATAGGAGACTAGAGCCTGAATCCTTTACACCAAGTACCAAACTGTCATCAGCAGATGCATTTTCAAGGACTGTTGAGTTTCAGTGCATTTTCAAAGAATGTTGAGTTTCTGTGAATTTTCAAAGAATATTAAGTTCCAGTGCATTTTCAAGGACTGTTGAATTTCAGTGAATTTTTAAGGACTGTTGAGTTTCTGTGCATTTTCAAAGAATGTTGAGTTTCAGTGGTAGAAAAGTCTACTGTTGTTCATGCTAACTCTGTTTTCATTGTGTAACTGTTTTGTTTATCAAATAGCCATCATCAGTGGTTGTGATATCAAACTTGAACAAAAGTGTTAGTAATACAACAGGTAGCATACTCCTGTTTGGGGCAGAAGGCTGTGGCTTCAACTCCTACACCATGTAGATGAACTGTTGACATTGCAGCACCCTTTAAGGAGAGAAAAGGGTGCTGCACTCCTGAGTGTGTCCTCCTTTAGATGTGATGTCTAGTAAATATGCAAATGTTGCCAGTTTGACATCCATTCCCTATTGCAGTATTACCAGATTACCATTTTTAATGTAACATGGACAGTTTATTCTTCAAGGGCAACAGGCACTGAATCTGTACATGAAACACTGAAATGCAAACTTGTTTGCCAGGAGCAACTTCTTCATTAGTTAATGCTCTCTTTTATGTGTGATTATTTAGAAGATGTTTACTTCTGCAGAGATTGTATATATTGACTGATACTAGTGGATTGTAATGACAGAAGACGGAGTGGCCTTTTATGGTTGAAATGTTCTGTAATAGATAGTTTTCACATTCTTAGTTCATGCATTTTGTTCCATTGTTTACTGGGAAAATATTCAAGCTGACAAATTTAAAACATACTCTAAAAAGTGGTGCTGTATTATACAGCATATGTATTTAATGTAATCAGGATAGTGCATCAAAGAACACATGCATGTATGCATAGTCCTAAAAATATTTACAAGGGGCCTATAGTGAAAACAGCCTAAAGCTAAACTTAATACACCACTGGCCAGATGCATTTTCTTTGAATGTGGGTTTCAATGCTGTTTCAGTGAATGTGAGTTTCGAGGGCAGAGAAGCTTACTGTTCATGCTGAGCCTGTTTTCATTGTGAGGCTCTAAAATTTGTAATAAATGTTTTAAATATCTGTAAGAATTGTAGAATTAAAGAAGAAAATAATATGCACACTGACAGGTTTGAGCAGTATTTATGGTAACTGTAGAAAATAGCCAAGCAATAGTACACTGGAATGGCTGGTGGGAGCTACTGCAGAGTGACTGATCCATTACCCTGACTTGGGCCCTATCTGACCATGATCCAGCTCTGCATGTACCTTTTCTGTGCTGTTTATAACTTTAAGTAACCTGAAGTGATTAAGTAATAGAATCTTTAAGCATAAGTGTCTTCACAATGTTTTTCCTACTTACACTGAAATTTACCTTTTATAAAAGAAGGCATAACTACTATTCCCATATTAGACAGTGACCCAAAACTAAAGATTATGGTCATTTAAAGATTTGAATGTAAGAGGAAATTCAATGATATGACAACAAGGCCATTGAATTGAGACAAACAGGTAGAGATAAGTACCTAGAAATGAAAAATAGTACTAACAGTACCTATAGGGAATGATATCCTACAATTCTGTAATTTTGGAATGCTGGAATACTCCACTGTAGAATCTCACCAGGTGATTCAGAAAGAACTCCAGATCTTGATAAGTGTTATGGGAAAAAGATCCTCTGTTGGATTTATGAGCAATTAAGTAGGCTTTGCATGAAGCCTACATGATGTTTATATGTTAGTGAGATGAGCAGCAGCGTTAATCACATATGAATGCTGATCTTCATGCTTACATGAACACAATCAAGTTTTCATGGCCAGTAACAGTGTTAGCAGCCAGGAGAACATGTTGAGCAGCACTAACACACATAGTAAACAAACAAGCTTAGCTATGGCAAACCTATCAAGCATGCTTCTACCAACAGCACAAAGAGCTTCAAGGGGCAAATAATACAAGCTATACCAGGCAGGGAAAGTGTGCTGAGTGCAATGTGCACATAAATGAAACATATAAATACAGAAATAAGTAAGGGGGTGGGTAAATGGCAAGGGCAACTACAATAGATGGATTACCAGGCAGGGAAGGTGTATAGAGGACAATGTGCACAGAAATTAAACAGAGGTGTACAGAAATAAATAAGAGGGGAGGGAGCATGTTCAAATTGTACTAAGATTGAGTTAAAGGTGCTCATGCCACAAAGACAATTTTGTAATAATAAAATTGTGCAATACATGTCATAATAGTTAATGGTGGTCACACTTTCTGAACAAATATAGGTAAATAAAAGCAGCCATAATATTAAAGATGTAACAGTTATGTGAATTAATATTGTAACATAGGGGATTACATGACATATGAATGTCATTAACATGCTAAGTTGAGAAGACAATTAGCAAGAACAGTACATATATTATGGGATATTTGCATAGTGTGCAATTCGCCAGTATAACATGTTGTAAAATACAAATGGGTTACAAGCCATAATCTCCTTTTGCAAGAAATGAACACATCCTATCAGTGTTTCCACTGTCCTGTGTATTAACTGCACATGCCACTGAAACAGGTCTAACACATATACAGAGAGGATCACCCTTGAAGGGAATTATGCATTTCAATATTCTAATGGTTATGCACCCCATATGTAGGTGTGTGCATGGAGTTGCAAATATGGGAGCACAGTCTTACATGTATAATGCCCTTGTGTAATGCACTCCTGCTTGACACAGTCATTGTGTAAACAGATAAGAACAGATGCAAACAACACACTATGATGAAATGTATTCCCCAGAGTTGTGTATTGTTGGAGGTAGCAATGGTTATTGTCACAAACAAATGAAACTAATGTGTGAATTAAGAAAAGATACCTGACAATGAATGTCATAAAAGCATGTCAGACTGATGACAATTAAATGAGTATGCTTATGTGCACACAGTTGTGATCAGTCCTATATTAATGTTCCATGGTCAAGGAAAGTTTCTTTGTATGTTTGTAGACATACCACCCAAGAAGTGGTGTACAACATAGTACTCAATGCATGTGTAACAGTAGCACTCTCACCTTGACAGATTGGCCGAACAAATGTCTACTACCATGAAATCCAAGGCTACATTTATGTGTTCGTGCAACATATCAAGGGATAAGACAGATGTGATGTAATGGTTATTGAGTGATGTCAGTATATTCACACAAAATTAATCCTATGCTAGAAATGAGCATTAAACTGTACAACTCCTTCAATTAACAATATGGCTATAAATCACATGCACCACAGTGGAACTGTTATCACAGCTGTTGAACACAACCTATGTGAAGTCATTCAATCATCTGTACTTTATTTGCTCATAATTTTTATCTGCTAAAATGGATGGGGGAGGCCTCTGCCACTCTGTACATGCAAAGTATAACTGAGGGATGTCTTTCCTGTTGAACAAGTAAGGACACCAATGCTTACAGTTACTTAATGCTGTTTTGGAACATTTAGCTAAGTGCTGAGAAAATCAACATCATAGTGGGATCAATGAATGTGCCATGATATAACTCCAACACCAATTCTCACATGCATGGCTATGTCAAAGCATTACATCATGTGTATGAATCAAGGAATATTAATTACACAGAATGAATCTTGCTGTATGTCAGACAACATTGCCTAATGTCTTAATGATAGGTATACCAAACACACCTGTGGCACCCTGATGTTGTCACTATGATGGTAAAACAGCAATTCTGTATGATGTGGATATAATCCTTTACTGGAACACATGCCTTATTTTGGCAACAGCATACATTACATCACCACATGTCCCCAGTCCCGAGAAAATATCTCACTACAACAGTTATAGAACAACAATCTATACAAATGACAGCATCGGTGTTCAATACAGCCTTTCCAAAGGAAATTTAGAATAAACTCTTATAATAGGAAACAACATCTACACATAAACATAGCACTAACTGTAAGCAGTGATGTTGGAATTTGAACTATATAGCTAACATCACAGGTTTGTGATCATTTGCTGAAGCACAAGTGCAACTACCGATAGAATTATTTGATGACTGTGACAATGCACATTTCAATGGATGGCATCACTGTTGTGTAATATCTATGTTTCCACTAAAAATTGGTTGCACAGCACAAGCACATCATGTAGATGTACCTCATATATGTAATTGCACCCTGTTCTGCACAGTAAGAGGAGGAAACATGCACTCATAGAAGTTAGTCATTCCTATATTTGAACTCTCTAAATATATACTGAAACAGTTTACACTCAAGTATATTACACACACATGCTACAGGAGAAGTCTGACTGCATGTATGCCACACTGCATCTTTGAAAAGATGACATCAACTGTGTCTTGCAAAGGAGATGTGTGCGCAAAAATTCTTCTATAATTTTAATTTTTCCAAGTCTTTTGACTTTTACAGCTATGTGGGATTCTGCATGTTTCCAGTACTAAGAGGGGCAAGATACTCCTGCATCCATTTACATTCTCACACGCACAGTCAGGAGAGCCTCACTGCTGTATTCAAACTCCCTACTTATCAGCTGACACAACCTACATGCAAGAATATTATAGGCATGTGCCACAGGAGAGATCTGATTGTAGTGGTACATTTCTCATGAGTGGGAATCAAATGAGCACAGTGTCAAATTAATCCTTCAGTGATTTCAAAAGGAGAACCTCCATGAAAACAAAAATAAACCAATAAAAGCTAAAAACATTTCATGGTGTTTGAACAGCAAGTAGGGAATAAATTACTTCAACTGTACATATGAATTAGAAATTGTCTTAATTTCTCTGTGTAAATGATGTAGTACATCATGTATTTCTGTTGTTTGTTGAGTTAATAAATTCACAAACTGAGTTAAATTCCCTTCATCAGTTTGAAAAGTCAAAATATTAGCAGTATGAGCAGCAACACTCTCCTGGGGCACAGAGCACCCTACTGGACTGCTGTTTACTGCTATTACTGCTCTCATTATGTTATCTATAATACAAAACTGTGAATCCAAAAGTAGAACCTCCATGAAAATAAAAATAAACCAATAAAAATTAAAAAACAGTTCATGGTGCTTGAGCAGCAAATAGCAAATAAATTACTTCAACAGTACATATGAAATAGAAATTGTCTTCTGAATAAACTCACTGTACTCAAAGACTGAATCTTAAATCAAGTCCAATGTAGTAGCAAATGGACTATGTTTTAAATCCACCATCCATGAAAGGCAATCCAACAATGAATTTTCCAAAGTCCATTAAAAGAGAAATGTATTATTAACACCAATGTAGTAGCAAATGGACTATGTTTTAAATCCACCATCCATGAAAGGAAATCCAACAATGAATTTTCCAAAGTCCATTAAAAGAGAAATGTATTATTAACACCAACAAAGAATAAAATAACAAAGTAAAGCATGACAGCAGGTTTAGCGCTTTTATCCTGACAAAACATTTGGACTTCTTCAAAACCTGCGATCTTTTAGCTGTCATCCATTTTTTATACCCTATGGTTAATAAGACTTAATTAAATAATCATTTCATGGTCTGTTGTTTCTTAAAGGTACGTTAGATAATGTGCATAAACTGCATAAACGAATTAATAGGAAAATAAGGTTTACTATTGTTATTCCAAATGGTAAAGCATTTGCCATTCAAAATAATGAAATGTTAAATCAAAATGAAACATTTTGAGTATACACAATGTTGCCCCAAATGATTGACACATTTGAGTCGACATTATCGCCAAAAATGTGACATGATAGCCGTATACGAGCTGATGTAAATCAAACTCCTATATGACATATCACGATTTTGCAGGGGGGGCAAGCACCCGTGCAGCCCCCTGTGGGAGGCTGCACCCTTCCACACTCCCTGCTACTAATTTATTCCAACTCCAAGATCGCACTACAGTGGGGCTATGGATGAATTTCCTATCCTCACCCTACCGTGATCTCATACATATAGTCGAGCACACTTATGTGAATGCACTACTGCATTCACATACATGTGTTTGATTATGCAACTCACTTTACATTTTGTGAACGACATTCTGATTTTCGGCAGAATAACTGCCAACAGCATATCATTCACAAAACTGATTGTAAATCAAATAAAAATACAATATATGTGAATATGTACATTATTGGCCAAATAATATTTTACAAAGCACTTCTTCATCACTGTGTACTAAAAACTCCTAAAAGCACTTTAAAACAATGCACTACAAAACACATACAAATATGTAAATAAAACTCCTGCTATTACCAGGCGGACTACCACCCAAGAACAAACCAGGCCCAAACCTGATTAGCTTCCAAAGTCAGCCCTTTCAGAATGGTGTGGTTACAAGTATGCTGTTTGAAAATGCATTTTTAAATTAAACATTCATGTTAAAAATCCAAAACTTTTGAAACAATGATCTTATGAATCTAAAAAAAAATAAAACTACTATTTTTTTTTATAAAAAATTCATCATTATTGGAAAAATTTAAAAAAAAAGACTTCATGAGTAAATGTTTATAAGTGTTAGAACCATATTCAATAAGGCACTTAATATAACACTCCAAATAATTCTCATAAGTCCAATACTTTTGTTTTTAACACAGGCATAATAGAAGTGTGTTCACTTAATCTTAGAAAAAATGGTGATGCTGCATCTTAACTGCCACTCCAGCTCTTTCCGTTCTAGATCCATTTCCAACACACAATTCCTATTTTGCTTGTCAACTTTATCCAAAATCCCAAACTTAAAACCTGTCTACTTGTCACAATTTAATGTGTGCCTGTAATGTGCACTGTTTTCATTTTTGGCTTTAATTGCATTTAAGGGCTCATAAATTCTGTTTTAAAGACTCTTTCTGTTTTCCCAATGTGGTAACTGTCATATTGGGTACATATTCCAATGTAGACTACCCCTGATATGTTACAATTTCCATCTCTAAATCTCAAAATCATGTCCAGTGACATTAAATATAACTGATTTGGTTCTAAAATATAAGGGGAGATATTACACATCCCACACTTTCTGGTGCCTTTGTTAAGATAATCAGAACAAAATTTCACTGTGTGCTCAAATCAAAATTTTAAATTGTGGCCAATAATGGCCTGTCTCTTGTTATACTATATATCTCATCATAAATTCTGAACATAGCCCAATTTCTAGTAATAATGTCCCTTACATCTTTTGAATAAGGCCCATAAGGGATGATCATGGCTTTTAAATAGGCATTGTTTTTTGACTGAAATTTCCTTACAGAGTTTTTGAATGGTTCTTGCATTCCTAGCAGGAGTTGTATCTAGTACCCCATCCCTCTTTAACTTCCATAATCACTTTGTTTAATAAAGCTATATGGTATCTATATAGTATCTCCTTTCTGTGAACATTTCCAACAATCTAATATCCTCAAAAAATTCAATACCTGAGCATATTCTAGCAGCTCTCACTGTGTCCTTCAAAAATATTCTTTTTAGTATATTTGAGAAGGCAGCTGTAAAAATCTAAATAACTGTTTGAAAATGTCTCCTTCCTGTGAATTTTAGATTCATATTTTAGTATTACAAGGTTCTTAGATAATTCCACATCCAAATAACTTATACTTAAGTCAGAATTTTTGTAGGTGAAACTAAGAAAGGAGGGTAATTAATTAGTATACTTTACAAATTCATCCCTGACTTCATTTGTTTCTTTCCATAAAATAATTATATAATCCAAAAACCGTAAGTGCAAGTTCCAGTGATTCCTGAACTTACTTGTCATAATATATTTATTTTCCCGTGCATACATAATGATATTTGCATATGTCAGGGCACAAATAGCTCCTATTGCCACTTCAGATATCTGCTTGAAATATTCGCCCTCAAACCAGAAATAATTATACTTTAAAATTATTTCCATCAAGTCACAAAATCTGTCATAATAGAATATAATGTACTTATTTCAAAAACTGCCTCCCAGAACATTTCAATTCCTTCCTCATGGAGGATAGAAGAAAACAAATCCACCACATCAACAGTAGTGAAACTACTAAAATCACTATAAAATTCTTGTCTCACTTTACTTAAAAATGCCATGAATATTTCAGTATATATTCCACATTGCTTACACATTCCTTAAGCATCCTATCAACAAAAACTCCAATGAATATGTCATTGAGTTATCTGCTGAGACTATTAACCTGTATGGCGGTGTCTCTATAATTTTATATACTTTGGGGATTCCAAAAACTATGAGTATTACTTTGTTTTCCATTGTACAAAAAAGTATATATTTTTACATTAATAATCCCTTGTAATAACGAGTCCTGTAAGAATAAATACATTTTCCTTTTTGCTAAATTAACTTCATTAATGTAATCTCTTCTGTACTTTTGTGTGTCACTCAAAATTGCATTCATACTGATTAAATAATCCTCCAGTGATGCACTGGCCCCTCCATCACACACACACAAGTAAATTGTTGTGAAGAACTTTCTATTTATCTAGTTATACAATATAAAGGACACAGTAGTTAAAGCAAGCACCACTGCAGAAGTCTGACTTCTATAGTGTGAGAGTGCACTTTATAGAGGATGACATCAATGTTGTGTTGCAGAGAAGATGATGGTGGGAGAAGGGTCTGACACTGATGAAGACTCACCCTTCAGTGTAATAGTTTCTCCAGGCTACTATTTTATTGATTCCAGCAATAGGTTAGGTCATGTTTACACAACTCTATACACACATGCACAAGTTGATTGTTGTGAGATTAGAATCACCTATCTATCTAGTTGCACTGTTTAAAGGATGCATTACTTAACTCAATCATCACCAAATAAATCTGACTTCTACACTGTGACAGTGTGGTGTAGATAGGTATAGCTTCTGATTCTTGTCAGAGATGACGTTATGATGTTGAAGGTTTTGTACAAATCCATATTTGTAGTTATGGAGTAAATGCAATCTTATGATCAGTTATGAATACATACTGCTGACCTAGGTCAGCTATGCTGTCATTATTGTATATTACATAACTGAGACTGCCATGTGTCTGTGCTGAGTGTGACAAGAGGAGTTATTGGCAGCAGAGCTAGCTGGAATTTTGTAAATAATTAGATGTCATTTGGGAATATCAAACTGATTTATACAAGATGTTTCTGTTAAAAATGTGTTAGAACTGTATGTCATGTGTATATCAAACTGATTTATACAGATGTTTGTGTTGAAAAGGTATTTGTAAAGTGCTTGTATTTGAAATGTATCCACAGTGTGCCCTACTGGGGAGAACAGAGATGTGCATACACTATTGTAAATGTTTAAATGTATATATTTTAACAGAGGAAACTGGAAGGTTAACCTCAATACAGCAAAATTTAAAATATATCTGAAATTAAATCACTTTATGGGCTAGGCCATAAAGATGCTATCTCACAGGTTTCAATGCAGCCAGAGACACAAAGTCTGTGCTAAGAAGGTTTCTGTATTGTCTTTGGGGTGAACTAATTGCAACTCAGAAAGAGTGGAAGTGTTTAATTGTTGTATGACCTCCAGGAGCTCAACAGATCTGACCACAGCTCTTTTGTGTGTGTTTTTTTACATATAAGTGTTAAAATCCTGGCAGTTTCCAAGGTTGGTGATACTGTGGCAAACAGAGTCAGATGAGCAGATATATGTGATGTCATTCTGTATAGAAATAATGTTTTAATATTGGAGGAGACTGATGTCTCAGGAACATTCTGTATACTGTCTTGGGCCTAAAAACAAGAAGGACCATTCACCACATCATCTGCCTTGCTCTATTAAGTAAGCTATTAGGGAATAGCATTATTCTCTTAGATTCAGTCAGGAATATATTGAAGCTTAGTTTAGATACTGTTTTTCTTTATTTGCCTGAGCCTGTCCTTCAATGTTATTTTAAATATTTCCTGTGATTTGAACTCTGATGTAACTGTGAATATATACTTAGTATTTTCTTGTTCTTTATTATTTATTATTAAATATATTTAAACCTTTCATTGTGGCCAATCTTTGTAAAGATGTTTAAATTTTGTGAGTACTTGCATATTTATCTGGTGACACTGTGTGGGCCACTCCTAATAACCTTGCTTTTGGCCAAACTACAATTTGTATTAAAATTAATTTCACTCAGTATATTGGGTACTGTTGGAACAGCTTAAGGTAGCTGGCATGAGTGTCTAGTGGCAGTCATGACTACCTGATAGTCTGGGTAGAAGTGAGCATAGCTAGTAAATCTGTGCCAGCCTTTCCCAGGTGTGTGTGTGTGTGTGTGTGTGTGTGTGTGTGTGTGTGTGTGTGTGTGTGTGTGTGTGTGTGTGTGTGTGTGTGTGTGTGTGTAAATCAAATCTCCAAGAGTGTGTGTGTGTGTGTGTGTGTGTGTGTGTGTGTGTGTGTGTGTGTGTGTGTGAGCTACTTGGGCAGGGACACAAAAGCACTGGATGGACAGAGAGGGTGCTGGAGGTCTTGGCTTGGACACTCAGCTGAGATCTCAACTCTATAGCTGTGCCAGTGGTGAGTCTTACTGGGGATGTGGAGAAAGAGGGAGAAACCAGCCCCAGACTGACTGTGTTCCTTGTGTGCTGTTAAGGGAAATTGTGCTTGATTGTACTTGATGCAGACTGCTGCATCTGGCGATCCTGTGTGTGCACCTGTTATCCTCCCAGTGAACGTCCACCACTGGTGCCAATGGTTACGATTGAGGCTCCTTGATTACTCACCCAGAGGTGGAGGGTCCTCACACTGAGCACATGACACACACACACACACACACACACACACACACACACACACACACACACACACACACACGCACACACACACAGACACAGACACACAGACACACACACACACACACACACACACACACACACACACACACACACACACACACACACACACACACACACACACACACACACACACACACACACACACACACACACACACACACACACACACACACACACACACACACACACACACACACACACACTTGTGAAACACAGGATGGACAGTGAAGCAGTCATGGCATATCAGGTTATGATAATGGTATGGAGAAAGCCAACACATTATGGCTAGGCTTATAAATGCCCTTGGGTGCAGGTAGCCTAGTACTTGCCTATGAACCATGGACTGGGAAATGACATTTCAACTTGTTAATAACAGTAGTGGATGTTAGATTAGGTAGTAAGTCAATCTCAAACCAGTTTGAATAAGACTCTACCAATACTAAGTAATGCTGACTGTTCCACTTGAATATGTCACTGGTAACTGTTGACCAAGTTAGTTCAGAAACTTGACTTAGCTGAAGTGGTTCTCATTGCAAATGTGGTTTAGCACTGTTGCGTACTGAACAAGAAGAAAGTACTTTATGAATGGTACTGTTATTTGGTACATGCTCATGCATGGGCAATGTGCACTGGCAATACCAAGCATTACTTAATGTTCCAATGCAGAAGGGATATACAATGTCGAAGTATGTGTGCCAAGGCTGTATGTGGTTGTATATTATTTGTATGTGTCAGTGCTTCAGTACAGGACCAACTGTTCAGAGTGAAATGACCACACAGTTCACTGCAGTTTGCTTGTGTACAGTAAATCATTTCAATGTAATGTAGTTATATAATCCAATAACAATACTTATTTTTGTTCAAAATCTCTTCCTAAATAGAAGTGCTAAGAAATGTATTTGCTCAGGTGTTGGCAAAGAGATAGCATATGTTTGATTATACTTTGATGGGTTAAAAGAGGAAATGTTGTGATTCTGGTTACACGTAGAACAGATCTGTTTTATCTTAACATGTTGCATATATATGCTTTGTGTGTTGTAGTGTATCCTTCCTCGTTAGGGCCAAAGCTTAATTCAGAATTTAATTGTTGTACTTGCCTTCCCCATTTGCATAATGTTAGGTTTGAGCAAACAGGGTTAACTGCTAAAGGAAAAAAAGTGAAAAGTTTAGTTTGGTTAGTCTTCTTTAGCACAAACAGGCTTAGTGGTGATGCATGGCCATCAGCACTCTGAACAGTAATGAGTGGACAACATCCATCTGTGAACCTAACTTTTTCTGTGGCACAAGTTGTGAGATCTGTGAGCTAAATGAAAAAGCAGGGTTCAAGTCCAGCATGTAGATCATTTTACAAAGGCTGTTAAAATGTGATTACCATAATTAATTTTGATCATGACTTTAAGAATACATAGGAATAACTATCCTAAATATGTTGATTGCCCAAAATGTGTCAGCAATGTCTACTGAAGTAATCTTCTATACCTACTACATATCAGACACCCATCAAGGGAAATCACAATTTAATTGGTGTACAATGTGGTGTTAGACAAAACTCAACCGCATTTTGTAATAACACTTCAAATGCCATTTAGCATCACATTATACAGTTGCTCATTGCCAGACCTTGTGCAAATGCTGAGTTGCAACTGGTAAAAATGAAGGGGGTTAGAAAGATACATAGACAGCACATTTGCAGCAAAGACACATAAAAACAGGTAGTAAGAATTTCACCTAATGCTGGATTCAAACCGTTGTTGAGTTTCATCTAATGCTGGATTCAAACCATTGTCAAGATGAAAAATAAGTTTATAGATGTGGTTGTTATATCAGCATGCCACAAAGGAAACCAACCTGGCTGTGTGTCAAAAATCACACCTTAAAAGGACCTGAGATAACTATTCAGCCAATGGAAATTGTAGGCATTATTCTTCAGCATAATAATGACAGTTTGAAAATGCCATAACATGTCATTAATGCACATCTTTATGGAGTGCCCTCAGTATTCCTCTGTCATGCTCTGTATCAGTAACTGATGGTTCTGGAAATCAAGAAGCTTTATGGCAGAAAAAACATGATTAAGACATAAGTAGAATGACGGTGGTTTAATAAATCTTCAGTCATGGACAGGATTGCAAATGCTTTTTGCAACATTATTCAAAATCTGTTAATTAAAAGCCGTAATTAGATAAAAGTTAAAATATGTGTGATGAAACATAGCAGAGAAGTACAATGTCAAAATAAGAACATCACCCTTAATGCTATGGGCAAAATTGAATTTTCAGACAACCGATTTATATCAACACCCAACACAGAAAGCTGCACTTTGGTGCAACCAATAGTCAAAGAACTTAGAGTAACTGTTTCCAAGTATTTCTTTTACTCTGACTTTAGTTTGATGCAATTGTACAGCATGTTTAAGCACCTTTGCATAAGGATAACTGAACTACTGCAGGTGATAACAATAACTGACCAGCTTTTACCATAGGACATAAACAGCTATTCACCATCACTTGACATTGGTGTGTGATACTAATGTCCATGCAAATGCTGAGGGGCAAAAAGGGAAGGCTTTTTTATGGGCCATTTCTGGCCATTTGTGTTGCAATGTGATTCTATTTTTTTGACCAGACTAAATGTGTGAAAAGGGTTGACAGGAAAGTGGTGAGATGGGAGGACAAACAGAGGGGAGGACACAAGGGAAATAGGAATTTGCTGGAATGTAGTGGGAGAAAACCATAGCTATCCACTTCTTCACAATGTGAATGTAGAAGTGTAGTCACAATCTGCTGAATTAGGACTATCACCACACCAAGGGTAGGCGACAACAGAATAATATTGTACTGCCAACTGTATCAAATCAAGTGTGTCAAGAAGACACATAAGTGAAGTGGAGAGCTACATATGGGTTTTTATTTTTTGTGGGGCAGGTGCATTTTTTAGTTTTTTTGTACTTACAAAGAGAGAGGATTGCTGGGGAAGAGACTTAGGAATGTGAAGATCTGGTAAGTAAGTTAGGTGGGGAAGGAAATGCTGACATACAGGGTGAACAAGACAGGCAGGGAAAGTGATGGACAGAAACGTTTGGGGGACACCATGATTGGGGGTAGGTAGGGGACATCGCAGGTGCACAAAGGTCAAGTTTGAGAGCAGTAAGAATGAAATCCTCACCCTCAAAACTGCTGCCACTGTCTCCTGTCTTAGTTTCCAGTGTCAGTGCTTGATGTGACATTGTCTTGGCAATATGATGAAGCACCTTTTCTACACAGCCAATTCAGGCACCGAGGCCACTTTCCATAATACCTTTCAACAGCCCGGTTAGCTCTGGGCTTGTGACAAAATCACTATCTCTGCTACTACTACTCCTGGAGGGTACTGGTGCACCACTTGCAAGGACAGAGCTGCCTCATACAGATGGTGCAGTTAGGGCAGAGGTTGTGGAGGAAGCACTGAAAGGTTGGGACCCTGACGTTGGTGCTGCAACCTGTGGAGGGATGATGGGTCAAGCTGTAGTGGTCAGTGTATCTACCTGTGCACCAGGTCAGTTTTGGTAAGCAGAAATGTATGGCAACAGAACATTTTTAAGACTTAGAAAATATCCCCCCGAAAAAAGAGTGAGAATGGGTGGAATGAGATAAAAAAGTGAGAGAATTAGATCCATGACATGTGACTATCCAGTTTATACACCTTTGCTAGATCCAGATATGATGTGAAGGTTTTACTCTGTTGTACCATTAATAAATTGCACTATGACATCATAAATGCAACTATTTATTTTCAGTATTGCCATATTGCATATAATTACAATAGCGATTAGACTTACAGGAAGACCTGATACATATGTACCCAGTGCCTCTCTGAGTGATTTAACCTCTCTTGGTGCTCCCATTGTTTGCTGCAATGTCTTCAGCAGTTGTGAAATAGAGAAGAAGAGACAAGAAAGCATAATAAATCACAGTTTTGGCTGTGTCCTGCATTCTATGTCATTTAGCACAGATGGATCAGTATGCTTACACAACCGAGGGGTGTCAGCACTTCTAAACTCATCCTCCCATCAGCTAAGGATGTCCTTCTTGCACTGTTTCAGGTCGCCATAGTGGTGATGACAATTCTCCCCAGTGCATGGGATGCCAGATGTACTGGAGACAGCCTTGGCTATCCTGTTCCAAGCCTCATTCTTATACTGAGACCTAGTATAGTCCCCTGCAGCAGCAGCTTATGGATTTATGGGGAGTGCCACAAAAATTCTGCCACAAAAATTCAACACCCCACCTCTGTGTTATAAATTCAGAACCATCATATTCCACACCAGTCATGTCTACAGAAGTCAAGCAGCAACTATTAAGTGTACATTGGTGCCAAATTACTATCTCACATTTAAGAGCTACTGTGCAAATGTGAACAACTCTGCCAACTACATTCAGACAATGGAAAGTATAGAGAGGCATTGTCAAACAAAGAGGAAGGCATTTTATCAAACAGCAATGAAAGTGTGAAATGTGACGGTGAGATTTGTCATGCATGATGCTCAACCTGTTCATACTTTTTCAGATAGTTAACACTGAGAGGCATAATGGCATGGATTGTTATGTGTGGTGTTTTGGGGGTTAAATAGGATGACTTGCCACATAACTTTCTGAAATTACACACTGTAAAAAGTTACTTGGTCAATGTGGGAATCAAACCTAAGGAAGAAATAATGCAAAAAAAATTCTATCATGGTGGTTACCTATCAATGCTACAGGAGAACATTTGCTCCACCATTTCATTACAGATAAACTGTATTCAGTATGAATGGAGCTATACCTCAGATAGGCCTGTATGTGTGTGACTTTAAGAAGTCCTGTGAAATGCATTCCCATAAAAGAGGCAGTATTAATATTAGTTAATACATGTAAGATGGATAGACCTTCATGAGCTGAAAAATACAGGTTGGAGTATGATTAATACATACTTCAGAACAGTTATTGTCTTAAATACAGAGTTAAGCTATGTGAGGACTGAAGATGATTTAAACTTAAGTATTCTGCCCATCATAAATATGCAGGTGTATTTTTAATTAATTATCATAATTACCCTGCTTAAGCCATTACACATCCATTCAACTGTGTTTCCTAAGTAAATCATTAATGAGATATGCTACCTAGAAAAACGTATTTATCAAAGCATTAATGAGACTTTTCTTGCAATCAATCTAATTATAACCATTTGTATGTAGGGTAATCTTCCTAATAAAAGTGTTGTAAGAAATTGCATTCTGACACTCTTTATAAAAATAAGCATGACCAAGATTTGAACACTGGCTCACCTGTGTTCTGTCTTTAAATTCAGTACAGTTGTACCTTAAACCTTGCACTTTGTACCACAGAGAAAGTTACACAGCAGCTGGATGTTCTCTACTCAGTACTGTGCAGAGACCTGGTATCCATGCACTGCTGCTAAGCCTGTTTGCACCAGAGAAGGCTGCCTAAATAAAACATGTTTTGCTTTTTTTTCCTTAAGCAGGTACACTCAATTGCATGCAGCTCAGCAGCGAGCAACTGCAGAAGGGGAGAAACAGAAAAAAACAGCCTAAGAAGTTGTGAAAAAAGTAAGGTAGAAATCGTGAGTATGAATTTCCACATACTCTTCACACGATATGGATTTGAACCCCAGAGCAGCTGCGCTGTAGGTCCAAAGTCACTGTATTCACAGATTGTGCTACAGAAAGAGGTATGAATTATGTGCACATCAGTCACTCCTTACCAGTAGTGCACAGTGATGACAAAACTGTTTGTGTTAATGGAGATTACAAAAATGAAATTGTTCACGCTTTCCTTCCCTTCACCTGTGAGCCCTGTTAACATTCTGCTAAGCAGCGCAGAAACTATAAATGCAATTAATATATATAAATATATAAAACAAATTTATATTCCACACAAAATACAAGCTGCATTTTCACTTCAGTCTGGATTAAACCCTGCATCCTCGTTCCTGTTTTTTTAAACTCATTTAATTTACACTGTGCTACGCTGATACACAGGTAAGGAGTGGGATTTCTTCTTTTACTGCTGTTCAGAGCGTTGCAGCAAAGCACACATGTGCGACTCTGAAATATGCTACTGATGGCATGAAAAACTAAATTTCTTAGTTTGTACTTTGGGCAGTGGACTCTTGTTCACTGCTATGAATCACTGCCAGTCCAAAGTGTTCTTTTCTAAAACATACTCAAATGAGGAATATAATAAAAGAAAAGAAACTGTCAGTAATATCATATATCATGGAATAATAGTCATAACAGTGCAGGATTGTGAAGATTCCTAAATCAGTGGGTGTTACAACCTGATCATATGCTCAGACAATATGCATTAACTCTGTCAGACAGAACTATCTGGATTGGAAGCCTTAATTAAGTGCATTCAGTTGTGTTTTTATCCCTGTTTCCCACCAGCAAAGGCTTAGAAAAGTAATCAGAAAATGTATATACCATACAGATCTGACTAAAAAGACCATCAAATTAAAAGTCCAGCGGTAGAAAGAACATTAAATGCTCCTTTCTTATTTGCTTGAACATGTCCGGATGAATGTGACATTGACAAATGCTTTCATAATAATCCACACCATGTTAATGCCAGGTTGCCAACACTGCCAGCTATTTCTTCTCTTTATTTTCTGAGCATCTTCCCCTCCTCTCAGCTTAACCATAGAAATGCAATGTCATGGGTATTTCTTTGTTTCAATAGATAATATAGCTGACCGGCATTTTAGACACGGTTTAAGCAGATGATGGACAGTGTGTTATTAGTACCAAAATATCAGTGTTGGTATGGCTGTTCTCATAGTTGTTAAGGTATTTACACTTTTTATTTTTAAGTCTACTCTGCATGACACAGACACTTATGAGAAAAGTCTGTTCAATACTGCTTGTTGTTGCAGTGAGAGTAATCATTAACATTTCTGTTAAGCCATTAGCAGCTAACAGTTGTCATTGCTCCTCCCTGCAGTCCTAGGGTGTGTGCATACAATCATGTAGTTACCTACACCATGTTTACATCCCCTACACCATGTGATTCTTTTTTTTTTTTTTTTTTTTTTTTTGGTATTCAGGAATGCTAATGATTTCAGAACACATTCGCATCTTCACAATGTTCTGAAGGCTGAATCTATACTGTATAAAGGTAATGGTGTAGCTATGGAAGTGTAAGGAGGGGAGACTGTTTGGATTGAGACAGACTGATTTTTCTTCTTACCCGAACGAGATTTTTCTACAAATTACTGCACTATTTCATAAGGTACTGTAATTTGTCTTCTTCCTAAACTGCTTACAGTTTCATATTTAAAGGTATTTCACTATGCAATGGTAAAAAGAATTTTGATATATATGCATTTTTTTCATTCACTGCTGGTGCACTACACATTTGTCTGTTTTTGCTGTGCTTACTAAGATGGTCAAGAAATGGTATGGTTACATCACATTATTATTACCATTTGCTCTTGGTATTTCAGCATTTACTTTAGACAGCTGTATTGTGTTTATTATCAACTTCAAGGGGTTGTACATGTGTAGCTAACAGAGGTGTTAGGCTTTCAGATGTTCCATGTCGACCAAAGTGCAGAGACCAGAGGAAATTGGACAGCTGAACTTTGAATTTTTGCCTAGTTACTGATAATCTTGCCATCCAGTAGTCAGTTACAGTTTTTTTTTTTGGAGGGGGGGGGGGCTCCCTTAGCGCTCATGTGTAGTCCAAAATGAACATTGTGTGTTGAATTATTTTGTGTTGAGGATGGGTACGCAGACTTTTTTTGAGGAAAAGAATTTATATATGTACTAGAATTTTTTGTGTTTTTTCTGCTTCATATCATACAGGATAATGACACCCAGACCATCTGTTCTGCGAAAGCTGCCATTCAATAATGCAGAGAACGAGGTCATCATTGAAGCCTTATGTTGCTAAGGATATTTCCTGCTTGATAGAGGCAGAGGTCATATGTCTACCAGAAAAAGCATATGGCAGCAAGTGGTTGTTGGTATAAAAGCAGTGGGTGGCTGTGCCAGAAACTATAATCAGGTGTGGCACTGTGCCACTGCTATGATGACAGCAACACGCATGAAGGCAGCTACAATAACACTAGAACAGATGGCTATGGGGGGGGGGTCCTGCTACTAAACCACCACTCACTGAAAATTAACATTTTCTGTCCACTGTCACAGATCCTGACAGCTGAAAAGAGGGTTCACACAGACTCCTTGATATTGGTGCTGATGTCGACAACAGGCTGTGTCCCAAGAAGAAATTCCAGGTATGCTATATATAAGGCATTTACTGCTATTGTAGACATCTTTATGTACATCTATAAACATTGAGAGATATGCATTAAAAGAGAGAAGAATCCAACATTGATTGTGTTGGAGGGTGGTCAGTCTGACTGCTTCAGAGATATTTCTTAATGGGGAAGATAGGAAGAGCATTATTCTCTCATCCTTCTGTCATTTGCTTATTAGCATTCTTTCCACTGCCTTGCTTTTTTTCCAGGGACAGCAGAATTACCATATGAAAGGCCACTAGGACATAGCATAGGTTCATAGGTGTGTACTAGGTAATGGACCTGGAGCCTTTACAAGCCTAGCCCATAGAAGTGCCTTGGCATCGTGCCACCTGACGTTAGTTTCCAGTGCCTCTATCAAACAGAGCCACTGGAGTGATCTCCGGGGTGAACTTTCTATTACCCATCCACTCATCAAGATTTCTCTTGAAGAGGGACAGCAAGGTACTCTGCTTGAAATAAATGGGAAGTCTATTCCAGAGCATGTGTAGTCTCTGGGTGAGGAACCTGTCCCTCCAGCACGTTCTGTTGATTGTGGTAATGAGGTTGAGGTCTCTGGAGCGTGTGGTGAGGAGGGATTGGGATTTCTTTAGATGTAGCATTTCTAACAGAGCTTGGTCAGACATGGCTTTGTAAGTCAAGCAGAGATTGCTTCTAAGTAGGCAATTGTGTTTAATGCCTAGGATCCTCTTTATGAGGTACTTCTGTGGCTTCTCCAGCTGTTGCAGGTGTCTAGTGAGGTACATGCCAAATAAGGCATTATACTCAATGATTGGTCTAATGAGGAAAGAGTAGAGAGAGACAATGACCGCTTTCTTCCTGGATGCAAAACCCTTGGTAATGAGATGTGCCACATAGAAGGACCTTCTGACCACAGTGGCAATGTGGTGGTCGAAGGAGAGATTGCTGTCAACCTGCATCCCCAGATCTCTTATAATACCTTCAGTGTTTAATGGGCTCTTATCAATGTGGTAATTAGTGGGAACTGAGTTTTTACCAAAGGGGATGATGACACATTTGTTGGCGTTAAGCTTAAGGTCATAGTTTCGACACCAGTCATTGGTCTTAGTGAGGCCTTTCTGTAGGATGTCTGCATCACTTAGGGAGTTAATAATGGCTCCCAGCTTGCAGTCATCTGTGAACTTGGTCAGCCAGAGTCCCTTTGAGTTGGCCTGGACTTCTGAGAAGTAGATGCCAAAGAAGAGTGGACCCAGGACCGATCCTTGTGGGACTCCACTCATGACTGGTCAGCAGTCTGACTTGGAATCCGCTACTTTCACACTGTGTGAAGCACAGACTTTCTTTGATTAGTAATAACCATTACTTAGATGTAAGTCTAAGGAGTATTGTATTCCTTTCACATCTGAAATTGTTTAACTTGAGTGTGTAGAACCAACTTTGAATAATTTTCACACACAATTTCTGTCCTGCTTGTGTTTACTGATTATTATCACAGGTGATCCTGACAGTAGCAGTCTAGAACTCATACTACCTGATGTCAGAGTATTGGTAGCCTTCAATGATTATGGTGCTGATATAGAAGGGGGTACAGAGGTTCAGTCTGACACTGAGGTTGTGGTTCACACATCCACTGGCCTTATTTTGGACACAGTCAGTATGCCTATTTATACCCATTCCACTGAGCCCTCCGATATAGGACAGGTTGAGGGTGACATGGTTGGCCGGAGTAATGTGGTTACTCCTGATGCAGAGCTGGTTGAGTCTACCCATAGCCATAATCAGGGTGTGGTACCACACAGGAGGATTGCTAGAGGTGCTCAGAGGAGGCCTACTATCCACCCTCCTCCTGATGCTGATGGGCCATTACTTGTCACCAGATGTATGTATAGGGCAGTCATGGAGACACAGGCGCATTTCACCAGGGTCTCAGAAGAGATTGTGCCAGACCTAAACATGGCACATCCTGACATGCATAACTGCTTCAACCATATGGGCAACTCATTGACTAGGATAAGTGACGCTCTGGATCTGGCAGGGCCTGAGATGGAATGTCTGCTGGGGGAAGAGTGGCATCCATGTGTCCATAGAGCCACAACATCCTCTTGTGGTGGCCAAAGTGGCTATGCCAAATCCAGCTCGCATAGTGGCACTACTTCCATTGTTCTATTGGTAATTGTGGTTTCACCACTCAGACATGGTAGGCCACAAGGCTGTGGTCCTGGATATAGTGATGAAGAGAGGTCATCCAGCAGACATCGCTCATGTTCAGGCAGCACCACCACCACCACTTCAAATGGGGAAATATGGAAGTGACAGTGCAACTCCTACCAGAGGCAGTTTGCATGGTTGCGCGTGACAACACTAAACTAACAATTCCATCATGCATGGCTCACATTTGTCTGACATGCCAGGATGTTGTGCTAGCACAGAGCTTCAGTGTGTTCATGCTGACACACACACACACACACACACACACTCACACACACACACATTTCTCAAAAATTGACCATACTAACCCACGCATATGCAAACTAGGAAAACCTTACTGTTGATTTTGATACAGCTCCTGTTAGTAAACCTGAGATACTTCCTACTTTACTGTATGTTATAAGTTTCTTATTCACACACATTTACTACTTTGTTGTCAGCCTTGGCCTACTGCCTCACCCCCCCCCCACCCTGTGCAAATGATGATAATGACTGTGCCATGCACTTTTTCCATTTGGGTTTGACTCAGGGTTGCATATATGTCTGATATGGATGCCAACAGAGTCTTTATCAGTATGTTGATTATATGCATATGTAGTACATAACAGGATTGTGGGTGGCCACAGTGGTGCAGTGGTTAGCGTTGCTGCCTCACAGCAAGAGGTTCTCTGATTCAATCCTTGGCTGGGTGTGCTTTCTGTGCTGAGTCAGCAAGTTGTCACGTGGGTTTCCTCCAGGGGCTCCGGTTTCCTCCCACATTCCAAAGACATGCTGTAGGTGGATTGGACACTCTCAATTGGCCCTAGGTGTGACTGTGTGCATGTGTGTGCCTTCTGTCGAATGTTGGGTGCCGGGCTGGCAACTCAACACTGTAAAACTCCATTGCCAATCATGAGCAGACAGGTGATCCACTGTGGTGACCCCTAACTGGGAAAAGCTGAAAGAAGAAGAAGAGTACATAACAGGATTGTGCATGTTTCTGTAAATACTCCTTTCAGATGGCATTTGTTCATTTAGTATTGTAATTTGCACATTCAAACCACTGATATTGCATTCCTGCTTTTTACTCTAATTGTGAAACTGTTGATATAACTGTTCTATTGACTGTTTTGTGTTCAGTGGGTAAGTGACTGGCTTGATGCCAGTTATTGTGCCCAATGTGTGGCTGTGTATTGCAAATATCATTTCTATAATCCAAGAATGCCATGGTGGACACCTCACTCAAGTTCTGACTGAGTGCATTTATAATTAACAGTATGCAGGTATATCATTCATGTTTACCTTCTTACACATTTGTTTGTATACTACAGGTTCCACATTTGACATTGCTGCAGTTACAAGTCATGTGCTCTGGGGCTGTCTCTGTCTGATGCTATCCATACACAACCATTACATGGACAAGTAAAGTTTGCAGACACTGGATGGCATCAGTTTTAATATCTGTATGTGCTTAAGTTGTTATTTGTATTCCTTAGCTGGTGGGCATGTGTGCTATCCTTTGCCACTTAGCTGATGAGGGTGTGTGCTGACCTTTGCATCTTACCCAGGACCAGGGCATATTGTGCATGCCTACATCTGCTGGCTCACTCTGCATTTGGAGTTTCTCCCTCAGAATCCTCATCTTTCTGTGTGCTGGAGGTGCTGTCCCTGCTTGTGGTCCAGGAAATTGTGGTCTAAGCCGTTGCTGTCCCTGTTGCAGCTGTAAGATGATATTGTGCAACAAGGCACAGACTGTGAGAATTTCTGTGCAGGTGCCTGGATCCTACATCAGCGCACCCCCTGATGTGTCTAGAGTGGAACTGTGACTTCAGCATGCTTAACACATACTCTATGATGTTTCTAGTTTGAGCATGGACATCACTGCATCCTTCTTCTGTGGGTGTATGTACATTTCTGATAGGTGTCATGAGCCACAGTTCTGGTGCATAACCTACAAGACCCAGTAGATGGCCTTGTGGAGCATCATCTCTAGCAAACCTTGTATAAATCTGAGATGTGTGCCATATGTGTGAGTCATGGTAACTGCCTGGGTTACCTGCACACACACTGAGGATGATCCTTAGTGTATTACAGATAATCTAGCAGCTGACTGAGTGGAACCCCTTCCTGTTGATGAATGTCCTTCCCTATTCACCAAGTGGAGCTTTTATTTCTATGTGAGTGCAGTCTATGGTCCTCAAGACTTCAGAAAAGTGTAGTACAGTGTAAAATTCCTGCATTGTTCTTGTTCTATCCTCTGGTGTATGTGAAAAATAGATGTACTAGTATTAAAACCCTGTTGTAATACCTGGAGGGTGAGGCCTGTGACACTTCTAGTATATCCCCTTTGAGTCTCTGATATGCATAAGTAGCTAATATCCTTAATGCTACACATACTGTAGTTTCCACTAGTATAGGTTATTCTTGATTTTCCCTGGTTCTGAGATGAGGGCAGCAGTGGTTGCAGATTTCCTGTGACATTTCCCTTTCGACCCTGTATCACTCTTATATTTTAATATCATGCAGTCAATGATATGTTAAATGGTGTCTGAAAACCCTTCTTATCCTTGGATGAGGTCTAGCATCATCATCAGTTGCATAGATATGAGCCTATTGCACATACACATGCAAGAGAGCAGCAGCAGCCCCTAACATTGCCTCTTTTCAGTGGCTGTATTCTAATAGGTTTTGGAGCAAAGAGCTACACCAATTCTACATGATTATTTTATGACCTCCTGAATAACTCCACCATCTTGGATTGGTTAATTAGCATGTGATTCAGCTGATTATGCTTTCATTAACATGATATGGTGTTTACCTTTGTTTATCAGCTCTACATGACATGTGCAGCCATTTAATTAATACAAAATAGTGGACTGGCCACAACGCACGTACAATAGCACTGCAGTGCAGAAATTAGCTGGCTGGAATCTGGCCCCCTGTTTCCATTTGTGATTCAAAGAGAGAAACATAACTGCAATGAGGAAAGACCTCATTATTAGCTAATCTGCATGTCTTTGAATCACTGTTAACCACTAATCTGAATGTCTCTGAATCACTGTTAACTGCTGTGACTGCAGTTAACATTGTTGGTTGATATATCATGTTAGCAGAGGCACCCCACTTCATTCACTCTCCCGCACACAATATACACATTCAAATGCACACACACACACTACATACACCTTACCTGTTCCTGAGTTGAAACAATGTTCCTGATGTCATCTTACATGTTCACTTGCTGATGATTGCACTTCAGTCATCAATGCCAGTTCCTAATGCAGAGACAGTTAAGGGGGTTGGTGTTAGGGGTAGGAGCATGTTTGTGTGAGCATTAGTGGTTTAGGTTTAGAGTAAAGTTTAGATAAGGGGATAGCATTAGTGTTGTACATGTATGCCAATTCATGTGCATCTGTGTCTAAGCCTGTCTTGTCATAGGTTCATACTAAGCTAACTGCCCTTGCAAGCCATTTTAAGCCTAGCCAATTATCCATTGTGAGAATCAAACCCTGCACCTTGTGCTTGTAAGGCAAACACCTTAACCATTAGACCACCCTCCCAACTAACTGTTTAGTTGTAGTATTATGGAAAGAGTTCTTCTAAGATAGGATGCAGGTTAGGAGAAGGGACAGATTTTAGGTTGTGGTTACCATTCATTCATAAGGTGGTGTGTGGGGGGGGGGGCAGCAAATTCTCCCACCCACCTTACTAATGTGTGCTAACCTCAACTCCTAAGTCTGCCCTTATTCCTAATCCTACACCTTGCCTTAAATGCCCTTTCTATAATACTACCATTATTTAGACAAGCTGTGTCCTATGATGTTGCTATGATTTAAGTTTTTTTTGTTTTTTCTATTTTTTTTTTTTTATTATAAATAAATCAGAAATAGACTGCTTTCCTGTTTTTTGTAGATTAATGTGAAGTTTGGGTATTTTTGTCAGTATGCATATTGCAGATATAACTGCACGCACAGAGGTGTTGTGAAGCATAAGCCCTTTCCCAATAGTGTGTTGGCATATTTAAAGGTGGAAGGTGTATTGATGAGGGAATGGCCTCTGTAAAAACATTGTTTTTGCAGATATTTTGCATTAAAGGTGTTTGAAAGGATAGCATAAAGTTTACTTTCAATGGTGTTAGGTTTGCTATATTAAATTTTCTATATAGTGCATATCAATATTTTAATATAGATCAAACTATACACACACACACACACACACACACACACACACACACACACACACACACACACACACACACACGTAATAACAGTGCATCCAGACTTAGTACACATAGTGTCTGCTTAGGCTTGTCATACAAACTGGCCAATCAGGCCTCCAGTTTTGATGGCAGAAAACCAGAACTGGTCAGACATGGTCCATTCAACAAAGGAAAGCTTAAACCCATATAGTCTGGTTGACAGTGTGGTCATAGGAAAAAACGCCGTGTGTCAGTGAATATGAAGAAAGTGAAGCAGCAAAGTCTGAAGGATGGATATGGTTTGTGGTACTAGAAAAGTCTCATCATGGGGTTAGTAAGCATGAAGACAGAAAGCTATACTGGAAAGGGAAGTTGGTTGCAACACTGATATGATGTGTGTCATTATCCCTGAAATGAGCAGTCACTTCAGTAGCTGTAGTCCTTATATAATAACAGATTGGTGACAAGTTCTTTACACCTTTCACTTATATTAAATGTTGAAAACAACTTTTCAAATTTAATGCAGAATGAGCTGAAGGATATCTCCAATTTCACTAAGACTGCCAAATATGCCATATGGAATAAAAGCAGACATCTTACAACTTCACGATCTTTAAGCCAACTTGTTTTCCAATCCTCTGACTCTGAACTGCTCCCAGTACCATGTAGTCACTATGCCTACAGAGATAAAGCATATAACACCACTGCATGGAGGCTCTGCTTTTACCTATCTACTGAAACAAACAAGAGTTCTAACAGTATCCAAGGCATGATTAGTTCCTGTCAGTTGCTAACTGAGAAGAGGAGATACCTGCCTAATAAGTATCATTGTAACAGTATCATATAGTTAAAAACTGTTGGAATATTTGCATTGTTTACACATATTTTCATATAGTTGTGGCCCAAGGGAGCCACAACAACAAGCCCTTTTGTGGTTAGATTACTAGAGAAGTAATCCAGGAGAAGAGTGCAACTGCAAAGCAAACCAACAGACTTACCTGACATTGCTCTAAAGCAAGAAACCCTGCTACTCAGTGTGTAGAAAACATACAGATTTACTTTAAGTAGTGTAAAGGTGGCAGTTCTTTGCCAGCTGTTGAGGCTGTGGATATGACTGTTCAACAGGAATTTCCAGTTAACTCTGCTTGATCTGTATCTGCCACTCTTGAATATAGCATTGCATAATTTGTTTCCTAGTTCAGTTTGACTCAAGTATTTCATCCGGGGGTCTCCACAGATCTCAACTGTAAAAATGCCTTCAACTTATTGACATTATTTTCTAAAGAAATATAATAAACATGGAATACAGAGCCCCGTGTCAAGATAAGCAATCAGAGATCTGAATTATTATTGTGAAATTGCAGTACATGGTACAAGAATGTAGTGAAGGGGAAGAAATATGAATGAGCAAGTTAAGTATGGAAAATGTATGTCTAACAGTAGATTTTAAACATGTCTGAGTCAAAAATATCAGAAACAGGTCGCATGTCAAATATTGGAATGTATTCTATAATGTTGTTGGG